>NC_092111.1:10366348-10619526 GCF_045679555.1 Salvelinus alpinus
TTTATTCTTTGCAGTGTATCACATGAGAGAGACTGGTTGGATCAAAGTTTCTCAAGAGGATGTTGGTGACCTGTACCACCACTTTTACAATGAGAAGAAGCAAATCTGGCCCATTAAACTATATTCACGGCAACATCAATACCATACACTACATCACAAACATAGTCAAATGAGTATGGAAAATAATAAGTATCATGGAGCCGTGAGCTTCTCTCGGGCAACATTAAATGTCAGTCACTGTCTTCAATAAAATACTTTTTTTCGAGAACTGTCATAGTAATTTTTTTAACATTGTGGTTATGTGTATAAGACAATTACTTTCTTTCAAATATTGAAAAAAATAAAATCTTTAAAATTGTCTTTCAAATATAAGTTCACATTTAGAATTTATTTTCTCCTGCCACAGAACTTTCTAATGTGTTTTATAATAGACTCCTTGGATCTCACAGATATTTGGAGAAAAAAACAGGGCTGACATGACATTTTTGCTCCCCAAGAGGTCTAATAACCTTTTCATACCACTGAGCTGAACCAAACCAAGCTGAGCCGAGCTGAACTGTGCTGGCCTAGTTACGCATCTGGTTACGCATCCACCATAGATGCTGGAACCATTCTGAAAAGGACAATGTGAAAAGAAAATATCTGAATAGTTCCCGATCATTCTGATCGTTCTGATTGTTCAGAATCAGAACGATTTGGAACTATTTCACGGTGTATGAATTTTATTTTCAGAGAAAATGTACGTGTAGTGATGTCCTGCTATTTTGTTATTGTATTGTCATTTGAAATTTTACAATAAAAATAAAGAAACACAAAATAAATAAATACTATTTCATGCTGGGAAGATTTTTCCATGACAGAGGCAACCAGAGCCAAGTGTTTAGAGAGTTGGGTTAGCTTTAAAAAATATATATATTGTTCTTATTCTAAACATTCAGTGACATATCCTTATTTAAATATTACAACAAGGCTGGCATAGAATGGTGCAGTGTCATGTAAATGCATCATAATGTAGAAACTTCAACAATAGATACATACCATTCTATATCTATGGGCCCTAGTCTCTAAATACATGGCTCTTGAGGCAATCAAATCTCATTTACGGCACGCAAGAATTAGAGGCGGGTCCGGTCCACATTATATTATGGTCCGGGATTAATGTTTCTTATTTTACCACACAGAAAGTCCCTGGAGGCCCGTCCCTTGTTCTTTGTCTATGTTTTGGCAGTCTGCCTGGCTGCACCACTGCTAAAGCCACAAGACATCAGTACTCCACCTCCCCCTACCGGAGAACATTAACCTATCGATATAGACCTTAGGTGATACTGGCAACCATTTTATGACCAGATCTGCGACTAGTACACATCACCACGAAATGGCCGCGGTCGAGTCTCATACAAATATTGAGCATTTCCTTTTGAGAATCCTTAACACTGATCTGGAAAACACTTTGTGCATTTACCTTGCAGGTGTTTTGAAGTATTCACTTGGTCAGTGTCTTGTGAGTTTTCTGCTCACCTTTACTGTTTGTGCATCTGCAGCACTGGTGCAGACATACGTCATCTAGTCATCCAAATCATCAACTTAATCAATCAAAGTTTTGATAAGAAGTGCCTGAGTTTATATACAGTATCCTCTCCTCTCCTGCCCCTTTAGGTTGGTGACTCATTAACAACAATGCACCTACCCACTGCCTACAAAGTGGGAGGGGAAATACCAGCAGCCATCTCATCTCAAGACCTTCTAGCATCACAAAATGGCCGACAATAACTTGATCTGTATCTGACATGGGTGAAGCTGCAATTGTGTGACCACTCCATGCCAAATCAGTTGGCTTGCAAGCACACCCAATGATGTACAGTGCATTCGGAAAGTATTCCGACCCCTTGACTTTTTCCACGTTTTGTTACGTTACAGCCTTATTCTAAAATTGATTAAGTTGTCGTCATCCCCCCCATCAATCTACACACACTACCCATAATGACAAAGCAAAAACAGGTTTTCAGAAATGTTTGCAAATGTATAAAAAACTGAAATATCACATTTACATAACTATTCAGACCCTTTACTCAGTACTTTGTTGAAGCACCTTTGGCAGCGATTACAGCCTAGAGTCTTCTTGGGTATGACGCTACAAGCTTGGCACACCTGTATTTGGGGAGTTTCTCCCATTTTTCTCTGCAGATCCTCTCAAGCTCTGTCAGGTTGGATGGGGAGCGTCGCTGCACAGCTATTTTCATTTCTCTCCAGAGATGTTTGATCAGGTTCAAGTCCGGGCTCTGGCTGGGCCACTCAAGGACATTCAGAGACTTGTTCCGAAGCCACTCCTGTGTTGTCTTGGCTGTGTGCTTAGGGTAGTTGTCCTGTTGGAAGGTGAACTTTCGCCCCAGTCTGAGGTCCTGAGCGCTCTGGAGCAGGTTTTCATCAGGGATCTCTCCGTTCTTTGCTCCGTTCATCTTTCCCTCAATCCTGACTGGTCTCCCTGCCTCTGAAAAACATCCACACAGCATGATACTGGCACCACAATGCTTCACTGTAGGTATTCAGACCTTCAGAATCTTGTTTCTCATGGTCTGAGTCCTTTAGGTGCCTTTTGGCAAACTCCAACGGGGCTGTCATGTGCCTTATACTGAGGAGTGGCTTCCATCTGGCCACTCTACCAGAAAGACCTTATTGGTTGAGTGCTGCAAAGATGGTTGTCCTTCTCGAAGTTTCTCCCATCTCCACAGAGTGACCATCAGGTTCTTGGTTACCTCCCTGACCAAGGCCCTTCTCCCCTGATTGCTCAGTTTGGCTCTGCGGCCAGTTCTGGGAAAAATCTTGGTGGTTCCAAACTTCTTCCTTTTAAGAATGATGGAGGCCACTGTGTTCTTGGGGACCTTCAATGCTGCAGACATTTTTTGGTATCCTTCCCCAGATCTGTGCCTTGACACAATCCCGTCTCAGAGCTCTACGGACAATTCCTTCGACCTCATGGCTTGGTTTTTGCTCTGACATGCATTGTCAACTGTGGGACCTTATAGACAAGTGTGTCCCTTTTCAAATCATGTCCAATCAATTGAATTTACCACAGGTGGACTCCAATCAAGTTGTAGAAACATCTCAAGGATGGTCAATGGAAACAGGATGCACCTGAGCTCAATTTTGAGTCTCATAGCAAAGGGTCTGAAAATATAAGTAAATAAGGCAAAAATTATAAAAAACTGTTTTTATTTTGTCATTATGGGGTATTGTGTGTAGATTGATGAGAATTTGTTTTATTTAATCAATTTTAGAAGAAGACTATAACAAAATGTGGAAAAAGTCAAGGAGTCTGAATACTTTCCAAATGCACTGTATATACATTCTGGATTGCTGATGCTATGTATTGGCCATTGACGTGCTTTGTAGTCACCGGTCGGCCATATGGGCACTCCCCAGTTTAAAGCAGTCCATAGTAATGGATGGAATTCTACAGTATTTCAGTTCGATGTTTCAAGTACAAAATGACTTGTATTTAATAAGTATTTGTTTTGTTCTAGTGGGGACAGTAACATTAGTCATCTTTAAAAATTATACTTTAAGGACATTTTTTAATACTTTTTACTTTTATCATTAGCTCAATTAATATAATTTAAAAGTATCACTAAAGTTGTCTGTAATATAATAAATGTGGTAAAAGCTTTATAAACTATAGCTTGCAAAATATTTCTTACACCGATGGGGAAGTGCCAAGATGGAGGCACGGTGGCTTCAACACAGCACCCCCTAACTGTCATCTAGTGTATATATAATTTATTGATCGCATCATGTTGGAAAGTACCTTCTGCCTTTGCTTTCACTTTAGTAAACCACTTCACCAAGCAAAACCATGCCAAGCCCTGGGTCTCGTGACTGCTATTGAGGCTTTGATACACAATATTGCTGTTCAACAAGGACACCTTGTCTGATTGTAATAAACAATAGGCTGCATTAGATTACATTACACAGAGTTGCTTTGGTGTTAGATATTTGAGAATAGTCTTAGCAAATGAAGCACAATTTCCTAGCCTCATCATCAGCCTCACCTTAGGTAACCCATGTTGATGGTGAGTCACCACGGCGACCTGACACCGAAGAGTATATCAAACATGCTGATTGTGGTAAACAAACAGCAGAAGTGAAGTGCTATGTGAAACTAGAGAAACCAGTTTGCAGACACAGAGGATGTGTCACACACCAAACCAAAATAGGCAGATGATCTAAGATTTCTTCCTGTTTGGCCAGAGTTAAAGCTATAGTAAACTACATAAGTCTAGACTGAACCATTACTGAATTTGTTGTAGCTGCAGCAGCCTCATTTGCCATAGTCTATTTCAGTAAGTAAGATAACTGAAAAGGGTTTCCAATGGATAATATCACCATGATATCACATGATATAGTGGACCTAGTGTGGTATCCAGCTATAGTATTTTGATTGTCCTGATTTCTGACTAAGACACAGTGGTATTGTGCATTATTATGGATTTGACACCAGCCTTTTCCACCTCCTGAGATGACAGAACTTAGTGTTACATGCTTGGGTGGTGTCAGGTAAACTCCCGTTGTCTTGTTGTGAATCCCCTAGACTACCCTGAGGACAGCACTATTTTATTGGCCCTTATTGGTTCATCATCTTACAAGATGAGATGCAGTTTCCTGTCTCGTTACAAAAAATGTGAATGTGGTCAACTGGAAAGTCCTTTTGAGTGTGTTGAATTAAGGATTACAGTAGTTAGGGAGTTGCGCCCCACAGAGGTACAATATCTCAGCACACTGCTCTCACCACGTGATTTCAAAGAATTGAAACTGGGATCTGGAATTAGGTCACTAATGTTGGAGACAAGGGAACAAAATTCAGGACAATCTCAAGGGATAGTCAACTGCTGTTTTGGCTAATAAAAGACGGTGTTGGCTACATGCAAGAGTTGTTCTGCTTCAGAAGATTCCTTAGTTGACGGTTTCCTTAATTCCAGGTTAATCAGAACCTGATCCTTCCTTACTCCCATAGTAACTGATTATGTAATAGCAGTCCAATCATAGAACACCCAAAACTAATGCCAGGAGTTAAGAGGAACAAATAGATTGTATTTTCTGCTTTCTAGTGGATGAGATTGGATTTAGGCAAACAACCACATTATTGGCAACATTCAGCTACTTTTTCGTGACACTAATTCCGAAACAATCATAGAAAACATTTTATGTCATAGGAAACACATTAAACTTTAAAAAAAATATATATTATATGGTTACACTTAAAAATATGAAGAGGTCAAATGGGCTCCCGAGTGGCACAGCGGTCTAAGGCACAGCGGTCTAAGGCACAGCGGTCTAAGGCACAGCGGTCTAAGGCACAGCGGTCTAAGGCACAGCGGTCTAAGGCACTGCATCTCAGTACTTGAGGTGTCACTACATACACCCTGGTTCAAATTCAGGCAGGATCACAACCGGCTGTGATTTGGAGTCCCATAAGGTGGCACACAATTGCCCCAGTGTCCGGTGTAGGCTGTAAATTGGCTAGTGTAGGCTGTCATTGTAAATAAGAATTTGTTCCTAACTGACTTGCCTAGTTAAATAAAGGTAATTGCAGACTGCAATTTGGGGGGTGTTTCTTGATGTCGGCATTCCTTGATATCAGGAAACGTCCATTGATACCTGCCATTGGTCAGTTCTCACACTGCCCCACACTGCTTATTTCGAGGAGACTTCCCGGATTTACGATGTCGAAAAAACACTTGTTTTAAAGGAATGCTTTACATATGATAGGAATTGCATAATTTGTTTATACAGTACTAAGCGTGAATGTCTAGAACCAAACTCCAGTGCTAGCCTCCCTACACTGGCTTCCTGTTAAGGCAATTTCAAGGTTTTACTGCTAACCTACAAAGCATTACATGGGCTTGCTCCTACCTATCTTTCCGATTTGGTCCTGCCGTACATACCTACACGTACACTACGGTCACAAGACGCAGGCCTCCTTATTGTCCCTAGAATTTCTAAGCAAACAGCTGGAGGCAGGGCTTTCTCCTATAGAGCTCCATTTTTATGGAATGGTCTGTCTACCCATGTGAGAGACGCAGACTTGGGTCTCAACCTTTAAGTCTTTACTGAAAACTCATCTCTTCAGTGGGTCATATGATTGAGTGTAGTCTGGCCCAGGAGTGTGAAGGTGAACGGAAAGGCTCTGGAGCAACGAACTGCCCTTGCTGTCTCTGCCTGGCCGGTTCCCCCCTCTCCACTGGGATTCTCTGCCTCTAACCCTATTACAGGGGCTGAGTCACTGGCTTACTGGTGCTCTTTCATGCCGTCCCTAGGAGGGGTGCGTCACTTGAGTGGGTTGAGTCACTGACGTGATCTTCCTGTCTGGGTTGGCACCCCCCCTTGGGTTGTGCCGTGGCGGAGATCTTTGTGGGCTATACTCGGCCTTGTCTCAGGATGGTAAGTTGGTGGTTGAAAATATCCCTCTAGTGGTTTGGGGGCTGTGCTTTGGCAAAGTGGGTGGGGTTATATCCTGCCTGTTTGGCCCTGTCCGGGGGTATCATCGGATGGGGCCACAGTGTCTCCTGACCCCTCCTGTCTCAGCCGCCAGTATTTATGCTGCAGTAGTTCATGTGTCGGGGGGCTAGGATCAGTCAGTCTGTTATATCTGGAGTACTTCTCCTGTCTTATCCAGTGTCCTGTGTGAATTGAAGTATGCTCTCTCTAATTCTCTCATTCTCTCTTTCTTTCTTTCTTTCTCTCTCTCGGAGGACCTGAGCCCTAGGACCATGCCTCAGGACTCTCTCTCGAGACAGCAGGAGCGGTAGAGATACTCTTAATGATAGGCTATGAAAAGCCAACTGACATTTACTCCTGAGGTGCTGACCTGTTGCACCCTCGACAACTACTGTGATTACTATTATTTGGCCATGCTGGTCATTTATGAACATTTGAGTATCTTGGCCATGTTCTGTTATAATCTCCACCCGGCACAGCCAGAAGAGGACTGGCCACCCCTCATAGCCTGGTTCCTCTCTAGGTTTCTTCCTAGGTTTTGGCCTTTCTAGGGAGTTTTTCCTAGCCACCGTGCTTCTACACCTGCATTGCTTGCTGTTTGGGGTTTTAGGCTGGGTTTCTGTACAGCACTTTGAGATATCAGCTGATGCAAGAAGGGCTAGTCAACTGCATTTGATTTGATTTGAATGTCTGTGGATGCAAAACTATGAGCATTTAACATGTTTTACCGCCATGAAACAGCACTAATCAACTTGACATTTACACTTGTCCAACACCTCAAAATTGTATTGCATAGCCTACAACTACGTTATGTTTGTCTAACACTGACACAACTAAACTAAGACTGTGTGAGTATGTGAATTTCCGGCGGAGTGAGAGGCTATAACTCTGGTGTCTTCAGCTATCCTCATCTAGAAACCTCAAAATCTTAAAGCAGGATCTCTACTGTATATAAATATACACTGAGTGGACAAAACATAAGGAACACCTTCCTAATATTGAGTTGCAACATTTTGTCCTCAATTCGTTGAGGCATGGACTCAACAAGGTGTTGAAAGAGTTCCACAGGGATGATGGCCCATGTTGACTCCAACGCTTCAGACAGTTGTGTAAAGTTGGCTGGATGTCCTTTGGGTGGTGGAACATTCTTGACACACACGGTAAATTGTTGAGCGTGAAAACCCAGCAGCGTTGCAGTTCTTGACACACTCAAACCGGTGCGCCTGGCTCCTACTACCATACCCCGTTCAAAGGCACTTAAATATTTTGTCTTGCATATTCACCCTCTGAATGGCACACATAAAGTTTGAAACCCTTGGCCTATACAGTGCATTCGGGAAAGTATTCAGACCCCTTGACTTTTTCCACATTTTGTTAAGTTACAGCCTTCTTCTAAAATTGATTAAATTATATTTTTTTCTCATCAATCTACACACAACACCATATAATGACAAAGCGAAAACAGGTTTTTAGAACATTTTGCAAACAAAAATACCTTATTTACATAAGTATTCAGACCCTTTGCTATGAGACTCGAAATTGAGCTCAGGTGCATCCTGGTTCCATTGATCATCTTTGAGATGTTTCTACAACTTGATTGGAGTCCACCTGTGGTAAATTCAATTGATTGGACATGATTTGGAAAGGCACACTCTTGTCTAAATAAGGTCCCACAGTTGACAGTGCATGTCAGAGCAAAAACCAAGCCACGAGGTTAAAGGAATTGTCCCTAGAGCTCAGAGACAGGATTGTGTCAAGGCACAGATCTGGGGAATGGTACCAAAGAATTTCTGCAGCATTAAAGGTCCCCAAGAACACAGTGGCCTCCATCATCATTAACTGGAATCAGGGGAGAAAGGCCTTGGTCGGGGAGGTGACCAAGAACCGACAGAGTTCCAGAGTTCCTCTGTGGAGTTGGGAGAACCTTCCAGAAGAACAACCATCTCAGCAGCACTCCACCAATCAGGCCTTTATGGTAGAGTAGTCAGACCGAAGCCACTCCTCAGTAAAAGGTACATGACAGCCCACTTGGAGTTTGCCAAAGGGCACCTAAAGACTCTCAGACCATGAGAAACAAGATTCTCTGGTCTAATGAAACCAAGATTGAACTCATTGGCCTGAATGCCAAGCATCATGTCTGGAGGAAACCTGGCAACATCCCTACGGTGAAGCATGGTGGTGGCAGCATCATGCTGTGGGGACGTTTTTCAGCGGCAGGGACTGGGAGACTAGTCGGATCGAGGGAAAGATGAATGGAGCAAAGTACAGACTGGAGCGTAGGTTCACCTTCCAACAGGACAATGACCCTAAGCACACAGCCAAGACTATGCAGGAGTGGCTTTGGGACAAGTCTCTGAATGTCATTGTGGCCTAGCCAGAGCCTGGACTTGAACCCGATCGAACATCTCTGGAGAGACATGAAAATAGCTGTGCATCCAACCTGACAGAGCTTGAGAGGACCTGCAGAGAAGAATGGGAGAAACTCCCCAAATATAGGTGTGCCAAGCTTGTAGCCTCATGCCCAATGAGACTCGAGGCTGTAATCACTGCCAAAGGTGCTTCAACAAAGTACTAAGTAAAGGGTCTGAATACTTATGTAAATGTGATATTTCAGTTTTTACTTGTAATAAATTTGCAAAGATTTCCCCCCAAAATGTTTACTTTGTCATTATGGGGTATTGTGTGTAGATTGATGAGGGGAAAAAACATTTAATACATTTTAGAATAAGCCTGTAACATTACAAAATGTGGAAAAATTCAAGGGGTCTGAATACTTTTCGAATGCAATGTATATAAAGTCTATTTTTAATTGAATTCTGGGTTGAATTGAAATAATAGCTGTTGAGGACTTTGCAAATGCAATATACTGTAGGCCTAAATAGTATAGATGATATATGACATAAAGTATGGTTACATTTTAGTTGCTCTGTTAAACCTACCCTTTGGAGTGACTTCGATAGCAACAGTCAATATATTTATACTGAACAAAACTATAAATGCAACATGCAACAATTTCAACTATTTTACTGAGTTACAGTTCATAAGGAAATCAGTCAATTTAAATATATTCATTAGACCCTAATCTATGGATTTCGCATGACTGTGCAGGGGCGCAGCCATCAGTGTGCCTGGTAGGGCATATGCCCACCCACTGGGGAGCCAGGCCCAGCCAATCAAATGTGTTTTTTCCCACAAAAGGGCTTAATTACAGACAGAAATACTCCTGAGTTTCATCAGCTGTCCGGGTGGCTGGTCTCAGACGATCCCGCAGGTGAAGAAGCCGGATGTGGAGGTCCTGGGCTAATGTGGTTACACATGGTTTACGGTTGTGAGGCCGGTAGGACATACTACCGAATTCTCTAAAACGACGTTGGAGGCGGCTTAAGTGGAGAAATTAACATTAAATGATCTGGCAACAGCTCTGGTGGACATTTCTGCGGTCAGCATGTTAATTGCACGTTCCTTCAATCTGTGGCATTGTGTTGTGTGACAAAACTGCACATTTTAGAGTATCCTTTAATTGCCCCCAGCACAAGGTGCACCTGTGTAATGATTATCACGTGGGAAAAAGTCCCTTCTGCCTTTGCTTTCACTTTCACTTTAATAGACTTCACCAAGCAAAACAAGCCAAGCCCTGGGTCTTGTGACTTCTATTGAAGCTGTTATACACAATATCGCTGTTCAACAAGGACACCTTATCTGATTAAAATAAACAATAGGCCGCATTAGATTACATTACACAGACTTGCTCTGGTGTAGATATTTGAGAATAGTCTCAGCAAATGAAGCACAACTTCCTAGCCTCATCATCAGCATCACCTTAGGTAACCCATGTTGATGGTGAGTCACCACGGCGACCTGACACAGAAGAGTATATCAAACATGCTGATAAACAAACAGCAGAAGTGAAGTGCAATGTGAAACTAGAGAAACCAGTTTGCAGGCACAGAGGATGTGTTACACACCAAACCAATCTGAAGTAGGCAGATGATCTAAGATTTCTTCCTGTTCGGCCAGAGTTCATCTAAGAATAACACTTACGGTTGCCCTGTGTTAAACTAGACTGGACCATTACTGAATTTGTTGTACCTGCAGCAGCCTCATTTGCCAAAGTCCATTTCATTAAGTAAGATTACTGAAAAGGTTTTACAATTTATGATACCATGATATCACATGATATAGTGGACCTAGTGTGGTATCCAGCTACACTATTTTGATTGTCCTGATTTCTGACTAAGACACAGTGGTATTATGCATTTTTCAGGATTTATACCAGCCTTCTCCTGACACCACAGAACTTAGTATTACATGCTTGGGGGGGTGTCAGGTAAACTCCCGTTGTCTTGTTGTGAATCCCCTAGACTACCCTGAGGACAGCACTTTTTACTGGCCCTTATTAATTCATCATTTTACAAGATGAGATGCAGTTTCCTGTCTCGTTACAAAATAATGTGAATGTGGTCAACTGGAAAGTCCTTTTGAGTGTGTTGAATTAAGGATTACAGTAGTTAGGGAGTTGCGCCCCACAGAGGTACAATATCTCAGCACACTGCTCTCACCACGTGATTTCAAAGAATTGAAACTCGGATCTGGAATTAGGTCAGTAATGTTGGAGACAAGGGAAGGGAATTGGCACAACAACAAAATTCAGGACAATCTCAAGGGATAGTCAACTGCTGTTTTGGCTAATAAAAGACGGTGTTGGCTACATGCAAGAATTGTAGATGCCTTAGTTGACGGTTTCCTTACTTCCAGGTTCATCAGAACCTGATCCTTCCTTTCTCCCATAGTAACTGATTATGTAATAGTGGTCCAATCAAAGAACACCCCAGACTACTGCCAAGAGTTAAGAGGAACAAACAGATGGTCTTTGCTGCTATCTAGTGGATGAGATTGGATTTAGGCAAACAACCACATTATTCATCTACTTTTTTGTGACACTAATTCCAAAACAATCATAGAAAAACTATTTTATGTCATAGGAAACACATTTAACTTTTTGAAATGGTTATAATACGCCTACTCTTAAAAATATGAAGATGTCAAGGGCTTTGTTGTCTGTGGGAAACCTACAGGAAGCCACGTGTTGTAAGAGGAAAGAGAGGCAGCACAGATGTGGCTATTATTTTAGGTCACACACATCCAGTATGGTCTAATTGCAGACTGCAATTTGGGGCGTTTCTTGATGTCGGCATTCCTTGATATCAGGAAACACCCATTGGGGCTTACCGTTGGTTAGTCTATTGATACCTGCCATTGGTCAGTTTCCGCACTGTCCCACGCAGTTCATTTCAAGAAGACTTCTAGATTTACAATGTCAAAAAAGCACCCGTTTTAAAGGAACGCTTTATATATGATAGGAATTGCATGATTTGTTTATACTAAGCGTGAATGTCTGTGGATGGCACATGATGCAAAACTATTTATCAGAATGAGCATTTAGCATTTTTTACCGCTATGAAACAGCACTAATAAACTTCACATTTACTCTTGTCCAACACCTCAAAATCATATTGCATAGCCAACAATAAACATATTAGACCGTAGAAATAGTAAATGACACAGTCAACATTACTAATGTTTATTGAATGACCATTTCAAGTTGAAAACATAACAGCAGTCTAACTTAAAGTAAACTTAACTTAGACTGTGTGTGTATATGAATTTCTGGCATAGTGAGAGGCTATAACTCTGGTGTCTTCAGCTAAGCTAGAAACTTCACAATCTTAAAACACAGCCTCAATTCGTTGAGGCATGGACTCTAAAAGATGTCGAAAATGTTCCACAGGGATGATGGCCCATGTTGACTCCAACGCTTCAGACAGTTGTGTCAAGTTGTCTGGATGTCCTTTGGGTGGAGAACCACTCTTGATACACACGGGAAACTGTTGAGCGTGAAAAACCTAGCAGCGTTGCAGTTCTTGACCCACTCAAACCGGTGCGCCTGGCACCTACTACCATACCCCGTTCAAAGGCACTTAAATGTTTTGTCTTGCCCATTTACCCTCTCAATGGCACACATACACAATCCATGTCTCAATTGTCTAAAGGGTTAAAAATCCTTATTTAACCTGTCTCCTACCCTTCATCTACACTGGTTGAAGTGGATTTAGCAAGTGACACCAATAAGGATCATAGTTTTCAGCTGATTAACCTGGTCAGTCTATGTCATGGATTAGAGAGAAATAGAACAATGGCGTTCCTAATTTTTTTATTTAACCTTTATTGAACTAGAACAAATTCTTATTACATACAATGATAGCCTGCCCCGGCCAAACCCTCCCCTAACCAGGGTGATCCTGGGCCAATTGTGCGCCGCCCTATGGGATTCCCGATCACGGATGGTTGTGATACAGCCTTGGATTGAACCAGGGTAGTGACTCCTCTAGCACTGAGATGCAGTACCTGAGACCGCTGTGCCACCCGGGAGCCCCAAATGACGTTGATGACGTTATGACTTGCAACGAGTGCTACTATAGGATCTGGGTCAGAGGAACATAATACATACACACAGTCATAAACCTTAAAAACAGAGAGACGTACTTGGTTTAACCCAGACCCCCCAGACACTCCCCAAACCAAGGGTGGCCAACCCTGATCCTGGAGAGCTATAGGGTGTGCAAGCTTGGCAGAGGTGTAAAGTAAATAAGTAAAAATACTTTAAAGTAATACTTAAGTAGTTTTTGGGGGGAATCTGTACTTTACTATTTATATTTCTGACAACTTTTACTTTTACTTCACTACATTCCTAAAGAAAATAATGTACTTTTTACATTTTCCCTGACACCCAAAAGGTACTCGTTACATTTTGAATGCTTAGCAGGACAGGAAAATGGTCCAATTCACACACTTCCCTGGTCATCGATACTGCCTCTGATCTGGCAGACTCAGAAACACAAATACTTTGTTTGTAAGTTATGTTGGAGTGTGCCCCTGGCTTTCCGTAAATAAATAAAAAACAAAATTGTACCGTCTAGTTTGCTTAATATAAAGAATTTGAAATGATTGATACTTTTGTGTGTGTGCGTGTGTGTGTGTGTGCGTGTACGTGTGTGTGTGTGTGTACCTTGATCTCCTCCAAAGAAACCATGTTATTGGATAGCATGTATTCCTTCAGCATAGTGATGATGGGGTCACTCTTACTGTGCACTTCCTGGACCTCCTTAGGGGTACGCTGGTTCTTTGGCTGTCCCCATATGGTAACTTTTTTTTGTTCCAGGTAGAACCCTTTTGGGTTTCATGCAGAACCCTCTGTGTAAAGGATTCTACCTGGAACCAAATAGGGTTATTCAAAGGGTTCTCCTATGGGGACAGATTAAGAACCCTTTTAGGTTCTAGATATACCTTTTTTTCTAAGAGTGTAGTTACAGGAAGTAAAAAAAAGAAGGGGGTTTGACCTGATTAGCAGGGTTCAGCTCCAGCTCCGGCTGATGAGAAAGAGAGACACATAGCCCTGGAAAGGAAGGGGTGCTAGACTATTGGGATGCATCCCAAAACAAAGCCACACTACACTGAGGGGTGTCTAGACAGACTAACATAGGGAGTGAGGGAGAGAGGCAACACAAAGAGGTGGGTAAGGCTAAAACGGAACAGATTAAGGGAGGAGAGAGAGAGAGGAGAGGAGGTGTGGGGAGGAGTGGGGGGGTGGAGAGAGACCAGGGGTCAGGTGATGGTCACAGGTTCAGGGGTCAGAGGTCAGAGATCACGTCACACCTAACCCCGGGGTCGCTTATGCTGTGTCCATAGTAATGGTAGATCTCCAGCTCCATGACAATTGGACCCTGCCAGAGAGGTTTCCAAACCAAGAGGCTCAAGGTAGCCAAGGTCATTACACTACTGAATTGCCTGATCAGGGATTTATATTGGAGCAGCAGTTCCTCAGCATCTTCCTATATTCATAATCTTGCAGCACACCAGGAGTACCAGGAGTGGTTAAACTGGGACCAGTCGCAGCTCTGTGCTGGAGTCTCTTCCACAGAGTGTCTCTATGCTGGTCACAATAGCCTCCCTGTCAGAGAAGAGACACTAGTATGACACTAGAAGCTGATTGTCACTCTGAGATTAGATTGTCTGAGATAAAGTGATTCTTCAAGCTCTATATTGGTCCGCTAACACGAGCAAGGCCGGCCTGCTCATTAGGCAGGATTAGGCGGCCGCCTATGGCGACAGATGGAAGAGGGTAACATTTTCAGATGTTACATTTTCAGAGCTAAACTAAGACGCACCTCCAACAAAACAAAAAACATCACATAATTCTGCCCAAAAAACATATTTTTTACGCACCTTTTTCTCATCGCTGCCACGCCCCAACACGCTCGGGAGAGGCAAAGGTGGAGTTAGGCGTCCTTGGCCTAACCGTGACAGATCCCCCCCGGAAGCCAGCCTCACCAATGTGTTGGAGGAAACACTGTTCAACTGGCGACCGGGGTCAGCCTGCAGGCACCCAGCTCGCCACAGGGCGTCGCTAGAGCGCAATGAGCCAAGTAAAGCCCCACGGCCAAGCCCTCCCTAACCCCGGACGATGCTGGGCCAATTGTGCGCCGTCCTATGGGACTCCCGGCCACGGCCAGTAGTGGCACAGCCCAGGAATGAACCCAGGTCTGTAGTAACGCCTCTAGAACTGCAATGCAGTGCCTTAGACTGCTGCGCCACTCAGGAGGCCCCAGGGGTGCAACTTTCACTGGGGACGGGGGGGACATGACCCCTTCCACATTCTAAAATAGCATTCTAAAATAGCATGCTGAGTTAGTAGTATAACTAACATTTAATGTTACATAATGTTTCAGCCCCTCTCGACTGTTCAGTTCTGTCTGAAATGAACCTTTAACCTTTAAATTAACTCGCTAGCTAGCTAGTAGCTACCACACAGCCAGTTCAGCTCTAGCCCCTAGCTATCTGTCAGGTAGCAGTATCTAACAGCTGTCGTGTGTATGGGAATGTTTTGTAGCCTTTTTGTCCTGTTTCAACAGAAGTAAATTAACTTGTCTGGTTTTCTCCAGTTGATGTACCATTAGAGCTAGCCAAGAGTTGGCTAACGTTAGTAGCTAGCTCACTAACTTCAGCTATTATTTTTGCCTCAATCACACTAGACCCGAATCAAATGATGAAACCAGCGGCCAAACGATTGAAGACCTATATTCTGATGTTTTTTTGACAGCGCAATGTGAGTTTCTATTACAGTCAGTATAGCAATGTAATGTTATTGATCTGTCAGTTTCCCTAGTTAATTCCCTACTTTTCACACTGACACGGTATAAACAGCTCTACAGGCTTCACTGCCATGGTGTACAGTCAGTACACAACACTATGCTCATCATGTCTTAGCGGGACCAGATGGTGACAGATCTGCCAGCAGGATCAGACAGCCAGAGAAGACCAGTCTACAGGTGAATTTTCTAGTATACTATAACAATCAGTGAATGGATACAAAGTTCCATATTGAGTTGATGGGTAGGCTAGAGTCTGGGATCTGGGAACAATGGTCATGTCAATTATTGAACCATTCATTCTATTCTTGGATAATATAATGTATAAATGTACACCAAGGTAATTCTTTGTCATGCCTCATCTGAGCAGGATCAGATGACGACAGGAGTCTCAGCGGGGTCAGGCAACCAGGGAAGAGTCTGTGACAGTGCTGAGGAGAACTTTTGCAGAGTCTGTGACAGCGCTGAGGAGAACTTTTGCAGAGTCTGTGACAGCGCTGAGGTGAACTTTTGCAGAGTCTGTGACAGCGCTGAGGAGAACTTTTGCAGAGTCTGTGACAGCGCTGAGGTGAACTTTTGCAGAGTCTGTGACAGCGCTGAGGTGAACTTTTGCAGAGTCTGTGACAGCGCTGAGGTGAACTTTTGCAGAGTCTGTGACAGCGCTGAGGTGAACTTTTGCAGAGTCTGTGACAGCGCTGAGGTGAACTTTTGCAGAGTCTGTGACAGTGCTGAGGTGAACTTTTGCAGAGTCTGTGACAGCGCTGAGGTGAACTTTTGCAGAGTCTGTGACAGTGCTGAGGGGAACTTTTGCAGAGTCTGTGACAGTGCTGAGGTGAACTTTTGCAGAGTCTGTGAGTGCTGAGGAGAACTTTTGCAGAGTCTGTGACAGCGCTGAGGTGAACTTTTGCAGAGTCTGTGACAGTGCTGAGGTGAACTTTTGCAGAGTCTGTGACAGTGCTGAGGTGAACTTTTGCAGAGTCTGTGACAGCGCTGAGGTGAACTTTTGCAGAGTCTGTGACAGTGCTGAGGTGAACTTTTGCAGATACAACACTATTATCTCGGTGCAGAAAACACTGGACAAGCCAGAAGCTTCAAAGATTGAAACTATTTTAAGAGAGCCTACAAACCCCTAAAGTGTATTTCCAAACTGTATCAAGGGTTGATAGAGGCTTTTCCCATTGACACAAAACATGTCAAACAAAAATGTGAGGAAGACCTGGGAGACACTATTAATGATGATGAATAGATACTGATATGTTAGAATTCCCAGTCATGTTCATATAATCTCAGACATAAATTACTGCAGTTTAAGACGATCCATAGAACGTACTATATGCTAGTGAAACGGAATATCATGCACTCAGAAATGTAATTTCTCTGCTGGAGGTTTCAGGTGTAAAACACAAAAGGAGACATATTTGCATGTTATGCTCTTGTGAAGGCTGGCTGAATTCTGGTTCTTTTATCTCTGCATGTCTAGAGACTCTCTTCTCCCAGTTTTTGATTGCTTGGAAATGTTGATACTGGAGACTGTTATCAGAAGAAACTGTGTAACCTAGAATTTACAGAGGCTAAGAAATGCATTGCCATTAATTGGAAGGTTGGTTATCCAACCTTTATCACAAAGAATAGCAGAAATGTCACGTTATGTATCATTCGAATTGATTTATTACAAGATTAAGGGTATACTGTGCAACTTTCATAAGGTCTGGATGACTTATATGGAATAGAGTACGACAAAAGTATTGAAAACATGCCTACGTCAGAGGAGATACTTATTTAGGCAATCCCTAGCTGCTGGTCTGCTCAGTCCTGGCCCTGGGGGTCTGCCGTACTGTTGGTTGTCACTCCGGCCTTGGCCAATTATGAATGTTTCACTAAGATCCTGAAGCTGAGTGGGGTGTGTTGGGTTGGGGCGTTGCAGGACGGTGGACTCCAGGGCAGGACCGGGCGATGATATTGTGTGCAAGTAAAAAGAGCTCTACTGTACTATTAGGCCTATGTTATGAATTACAGTGCCCTCCGTAATTATTGGGATAGTGAAGCATTTTTTTCCTCTTTTGGCTCTATACTTGGAATTGAAATTTGGAATTAAAATCAAGCAATGACTATGAACTGACTTGCCTAGTTAAAAGAAATATATATGTATATATATATTTTTTAAAGATGAAGTTAAAGTGCCTGTCACGATCGTCGTATTGTGAAAGAGAGGAGGACCAAGGCGCAGCGTGATAGCAATACATCTTCTTTATTTGAAGACGAAACGAAACAAACACTTTACACACTAAACAAAACAACAAACCGACGACCGTGAAGCTATACAAACAATAAGTGCAGACACAAGCAACTTACACATAGACAATCACCCACGAACTACCTAATGAATATGGCTGCCTAAATATGGTTCCCAATCAGAGTCAACGATAGACAGCTGTCTCTAATTGAGAACCAATCTAGGCAACCATAGACATACATAACCCTAGACTACACACTGCCCCATAAACATACAAAACCCCTAGACAATACAAAACACATACATCCCCCATGTCACACCCTGACCTAACTAAAATAATAAAGAAAACAAAGATAACTACGGCCAGGGCGTGACAGTGCCGACTGTCAGCTTTAATTTGGGGGTATTTTCATTCATATCGGGTGAACCGTTGAGAAATTACAGCACTTTTTGTTCATAGTCTCCCCATTTTAGGGGAGCAAAAGCATTGGGACAAATTCACTTGTATGTGTATTAAAGTAGTAAAAAGGTGAGAAATTGGTCCCACATTCATAGCACACAATGACTACGTCAAGCTTGTGACTATACACATTTGTTGGATGCATTTGCTGTTTGTTTTGATTGTGTTTCAGATTATTTAGTGCACAATAGAAATTAATGGTCAATTATTTATTGTGTCATTTTGGAGTCACTTTTATTGTAAATAAGAATAGAATATGTTTCTAAACACTTCTAAATTAATGTGGATGCTACCATGATTACGGATAATCCTGAATGAATCGTGAATAATGATGAGTGAGAAAGTTAGACAAACAAATATGACACCCTCAAGACATGCTAACCTCTCACCATTACAATAACAGGGGAGGTTAACATTTTTGGGGGTTATTATATTTGTGCGTCTAACTTTCTCACTCATCTTTATTCACGATTCATTCAGGATTGTTCATAATCATGGACTACGCACTGCCACATTAACATGTAGAAGCCCTAGTTAATACGAAACATATTTTATTCTTCATGTTACAACCTAAAAGTAACCCCTAGAATGACCCCAAAGAGGGTCATATATAGATTGTGTAGAAATGGGCGGGGCGGTGCCGAATGTCAGCTTTAGATTTGCCCAAAAATTCATTCATGATCGGAAGGACCCCCGAGACCCCCCAGCACAGGTTGTTCATAGTCTCCCTACTTCTAAAGGAGCCAAAGCTTGTGCCCCATGCCACAAATATGTACATTTCAGTCGTCAACCAGGTGAGCATATGGGTCTTATATTCAGGTGAGCGCACGATGACTACGCCAAGCTGTGATAAGCTAGTGCCCACTTTGTCAAAGGCATTTGCTGGGCGCAAAATATTTTGCTTGTCCATTCCCAGCACACCTCTCCAGAGTGCTGTTGGAGAGACTCATCGCTGCAATGTTCCGTCAAAAAAAGCATTAAAAAAATCTACATATAAAGAAAGAGAAGCTTAGGCCTATCCCAAGAGAGAGAGAGAGAGAGAGAGAGAGAGAGAGAGAGAGAGAGAGAGAGAGAGAGAGAGAGAGAGAGAGAGAGAGAGAGAGAGAGAGAGAGAGAGCGAGAGAGAGAGAGAGAGAGAGAGAGAGAGCGAGAGCGAGAGAGAGAGAGAGAGAGAGAGCGAGCGAGAGAGAGAGAGAGAGAGAGAGAGAGAGAGAGAGAGAGAGAGAGAGAGAGAGCGAGAGAGAGAGAGAGAGAGAGAGAGAGAGAGAGAGAGAGAGAGAGAGAGAGAGAGAGAGAGAGAGAGAGAGAGAGAGAGAGAGAGCGAGCGAGCGAGAGAGAGAGAGAGAGAGAGAGAGAGAGAGAGAGAGAGAGCGAGAGATAAAGATAGGTCGGCAGCATGCTACGACACCAACATGCATTTCTTTATCCTTGTCAGATAGGCTACTGCCTCTGCTATACAGAAGTGGGAGTACAGAAAGAGGCTAATTTGTGAATTTCGATCAGATTTGTAAAAGTAAAGATAATAATTGCATTCGATTAGAGGAGAAACTCTGGTTGCCATAAAACTTTCTTCCTCACCTCAAATTCAACTGCCAGATAGTTGGAGCGCCGGTGATCACTGCCTTCATATCATATGCCCTCAGAATAATAGGCTAAAGTGTATACATTTTATTAGGGTAATCAGGTTGTGATGGTGTGGGGGTGCTTTGCTGGTGACACTGTCTGTGATTTATTTAGAATTCAAGGCACACTTAACCAGCATGGCTACCACAGCATTCTGCAGCGATACGCCATCCCATCTGGTTTGCGCTTAGTGGGACTATCATTTGTTTTTCAACAGGACATTGATCCAACACACCTCCAGGCTGTGTAAGGGCTATTTGACCAAGAAGGAGAGTGCTGCATCAGATTACCTGGCCTCCACAATCACCCAACCTCAACCCAATTGAGATGGTTTGGGATGAGTTGGACCACAGAGTGAAGGAAAAGCAGCCAACAAGTGCTAAGCATATGTGGGAAGTCCTTTAAGATTGTTGGAAAAGTATTCCAGGTGACGCTGGTTGAGAGAATGCCAAGAGTGTGCAAAGCTGTCATCAAGGCAAAGGGTGGCTACTTTGAAGAATGTAATATATTAAATATTGATTTGTTTAACACTTTTTTGGTTACTACATGGATCCATGTGTGTTATTTCATAGTTTTGATGTCTTCACTGTTATTCTACAATGTAGAAAATAGTAAAAATAAGGAAAAACCCTTGAATGAGTAGGTGTGTCCAAACTTTTGACTGGTACGGTATATTGTGGCAAACACAACATTATGGCGCAACAGAATGAAACAAAACATTTGCGAACTGGTTTAAACCTTCATAAAAGTTTTTAACTGGCAAATTTGCAGCAATTACCAAGAAAGGCTAGTGCTTACCCTACCCAACAAATGACAGCAATAGGCTAATTATATTTATTTTACAAACGGCCTACTAATAATCTATTTTAAACTAAATACCAGCACACAATTAAAAAGACAGATCGAATTTAATTTACCCTACAAAAATGTCTCAACAGAATGAAACAAAACAAGTTTTGCATATTTAAAGTATTGGTTTAGATTAATAAATAATAATAATAATAATAATAACAATGAAATACAATAACAATAATAATAATAATAATAAAAATGAATATAGATATTAAAAAATAGATAAAATGGTATCCTACCTGAGTAGGGAGATGCACATTAGTCTGCATTTGTCCATTTGTGTGGTATTAAAACATATTCTGCTAATGTCTTCTATCATATAAATGAAGTAGAATTGAATGAAATGCTTTTACAAAAGGCTGATTTCTTTTCCAGATCCTGCTAAAAAATCTTCCCCATGTGGTGAAATCCCCAAAATGTTTCTGCTCAACTGTATGTGTCACGTTCCTGACCTGTTTTCTCTTGTTTTGTATGTCTTTATTGGTCAGGGCGTGAGTGTTGGGTGGGCAGTCTATGTTTTCTATTTCTATGTTGGGTTTTGTGTTCGGCCTGGTATGATTCTCAATTAGAGACAGGTGTGTATCGTTTGTCTCTGATTGAGAGTCATACTAAGGCAGCCAGGGTTTCACTGGTGTTTTGTGGGTGTTTGTTTCCTGTGTTAGCGTTTGGGCCACACAGGACTGTTGCAGGTTAGTCACGTTTGTTGTTTTGTTTATTTGTAGTGTTTGTTGGTTTGCCATTAAAATCATGAATACCTCCTACTCCGCATCTTGGTCCGATCCATGCTCCTCCTCGTCTGAGGAGGAGAACGACATTGACAGCCGTTACAGTATGCCAGTACGCAAATGGCAGAATGAACGAGTTGTGCGTTCCATCTGGCCTCCGCATTCAGCAGCGACTTTTGTGCCTCACATATCACCTACATACGTAGAGTGGAATCTTTTTGTGCTCATATAGTTGAAATCATTTTGGGATGGTGATTTTATGGTGATATGGGTGCGTCTATTGCTTCGTTCTTATTTGGGAACCCATTGATGGCATCATGGCAAAGGGCACGCGTTTGGCACTGGAAGGGCACGCGTTTGCCTTTTTAAAGTAGGTCTTAAATCCTTGCATAAATCCTATAAGATTGTTTTTTGGATATGGTGTCTGAAGTCCCACCTGTTCTGGTCCTGATGCATTACGACCCTGAACAGCCAGTGAAGTTGGCTTGTGATGCGTCCCCTTATGGCTTAGGGGCCGTCCTTTCACACACACTGAAAGATGGGTCAGAGGCCAGTTGCATTTGCGTCACGAACGTTGAATGATGCAGAGAAAATCGACAAATCGACAAAGAAGCACTGGCGCTAGTGTGGGGCATCAAGAAATTCCACGCATACCTATATGGCAAGCGTTTCACACTGGTTACGGATCACCAGCCGTTGCTTTCCATTTTCAGTCCAAAGAAAGGCATTCCGGCAATGACAGCAGCCAGGTTACAGCGATACGCCTTGTTCCTTGCCAGTCATATGTATGACATTGAGTTTAAGCCGTCATCCCTCCACACAAATGCAGATGGATTATCCAGACTGCCGTGTACAAGAGAAAGACAAAGGAGTGTGGATGCAGTGGACATTTTCCATACCGCTCAGTTCGAGGCACTACCGGTCACAAGCACAGTTATCAAACAGGAGACAAGGAAAGAAGTGACCATGTCAAAAGTGTACACCTACACAATGTCAGGATGGCCAGCTACTGGCAGAAAGGAGCTGACTCCTTATTTCCAGCGGAGAAACGAAATTACAACGTACCAAGGATGTGTGATGTGGGGAATGAGAGTCATGATACCCCAGAAATGCCAATATCAGGTTTTGCAGCAACTACATGAAGGTCATGTTGGAATTGTCAAAATGAAGCTGCTTGCAAGGAGCCACTTCTGGTGGCCCGGTCTGGATCAAAACATGGTGAAGAACTGTAGCGGATGTTTGGAAAACCTTCACATGCCTGCTCCTGTCCCAGTCCACCCATCAGAATGGCCCACAGAGCCATGGCAGAGAATTCATGTGGACTACGCTGGTCCCTTTGAAAAGCATATGTTTCTGGTTATAGTTGATGCCCATTCCAAATGGCCAGAGGGGTTTTGCACTGACTCCTCCACCTCAGACGATAGTGTCTCAGAACAACGTTTGCACGCTTCGGATTGCCGCTGCAGCTGGTAAGTGACAACTCGCAAGCTTTTGTAAGTGACGAGTTTACAAGAATCATGTCAGTAAATGGAATCAAACACTCAACCTCAGCTCCGTACCACCCTGCCACCAATGGGCTGGCAGAACGCTTTGTGCAAACCCTAAAGCAAGGACTCCGTGCAGCAAAACGAGACGAAGGGACTTTGCAAACAAAACTGGCCAAGTTACTGGCCTCCTACCGAAACACCCCACATGCCACGACAAATGAAAGCCCAGCCGCACTGATGTTCGGGAGGCCTCTCCGCACACAGCTGGACATCATGAAGCCAAACAGGTGTAATGAAGTGCTCAACAAACAAGCCAAGATGCTCTCCGGTGGCCGGGAGCGCCATCTCCAAACAGGACAGGAAGTGATGGTGCGAGACTACAGAAGGGGAGGGAAATGGACAAGAGACACATACATACACAAACGGGACCCAGAACTTACCAGGTTCAAGTGAGCCCAGACATAATGTGGCGGCGTCACATTAACCAAATGCATTCCACAGAAAACAGCACAACAATCGAGAGAGAACAGGCACAGAGAGCTCCTGAGAGTGACACACAAGGAACTGTAGAGGATGGTGGAGCAGTAAAGAGACCCCAGGCTGAAAGAAGGGAACGTGTTGATGAAGGTGCTGCTATAGCAGAAGCTATAAGGGAGCAAGCACACACTGAGGATGTTCAGGAGCCTCCAGACAATCCTAGGCGTTACCCAGAACGAAGGCACCGTCCACCAGACAGACTGGACTTATAAACAAACAAACAAAAACTAACTGTTCAAGTTCAAATCAAAAGATGCAAAATAACTACAACAAGTTCTGGGAAATGTTTCAGTTGTGGTTTGGTAGAATTAACTCTGATTGTATAAGAGAAGGAATGTTATGTTCTGTTAATTACTGATGTCCCCTTTAAGAATGGAGCACCCTTGGTCATGCGCAGTGTTGTTCTATGGTATTCTGGTACTAACTCGTTTTAGTAAATGTGAAGCTCCAGTTCAATTTCTTGTATTCAGAGTCTTTCTTATTATATAAATAAGTAATAAGAGCTAAGACACTACAGGAATGGCACGCGTTTGCCTTTTTAAAGTAGGTCTTAAATCCTTGCAAAAATCCTATAAGATTGTTTTTTGGATATGGTGTCTGAAGTCCCACCTGTTCCTAAAAACGCGCTCTCTGCGAAATGCCGTGTGTGGCAAATCTTCAAACAGGGCAAGATCAGCCATCTCTCATTTGATTTCCCATTATGTCTTTTATAATATTTCAACAATGTTTTCACTTTCACACGTGCCTCTAATTTAACAAATTACATTACTTTATATATATTATTATCGTAACAAATGCACTGATGTGGTCAAATGATATAGCATGCAAACAGGTGTTGCATGAATTCACAATGGAAATACAATGAAATCGATTTTTTTATTACACTCACAATTTCACACATTTTCAACATATACAGTATTTATTTCCCCCATTCTACGAAGGACAAGCAGTTCCCTTATTCCACCACTTGGCACTGTGTGTAAGCATGGCCATGGCTGTGCATGAAGCACACTCTCAAGCATAAGTTCATACATGCCATGTTCCAGAGCCTCAAAACCGTGATGTAGCATGGATAAATTATGACTGACTGATCTACAACTGATAATGAGTACTTATTTATGTTGCAAGGTGATTTGTAGATCAGTCAGTCAGCAGTTGCCTGCAGTCATCTCGATTCTGTCAAACACAGCCATTAATAAATCTCACACTTTGTGGGGAAATGATCCCATACATGGTTTAGCACAGATTTGTGCCTACACATGAGGCCCCAGGTCATTTGGTTGTGCTATTAGATGAAGCACAGTGTATAAATAAAGTTGTTGTCTAAATACGAAATATTTTACATTGTATTCCCATTTGAACTTTATTTATACACATTTATAAAATATATTTCATTAAATAACAAAAACAAAAAAAGACACTTATTTGTTTGCCTAAGCATGACCATCATCCACATACCATTTAAAAATAAAAAATTACCAAACACTTTTTTGGTGTCAGCAATTGGACATTGTTCATAGAAGGGGGCTATTACCCCACGTTACCCTATATCACTCAACCCATGCATCCATAGCATTGAAATTAGATGATCATAATACTTTTCTGTTGTAGAATCAGTAGTAGGCTATTGATTATTTGCCCACCTACCCCACATGGCAAAACCTGGTAGAATCAACGTTGTTTCCAACCCATTTCAACCCCCCCAAAATCAATATGATGACATATATAAAGATGAAAAACTCTAGACCACACTTAGTCCACACAGAGAGACGCGTACAAATCTCTCCCTCGCCCTCCATTTGGCAAATCTGACCATAATTATATCTTCCTGCTTACAAGCAAAAACTAAAGCAGGAAGTACCAGTGGCTGAGTCTGTAATAGCTACATGTTTCAAGCAGACCACCATAGTACCTGTGCCCAAGAACACCAAGGTAACCTGTCTAAATGACTACTGACCCGTAGCACTGTAGTCATGAAGTGCTTTGAAAGGCTGGTCATGGCTCACATCAACACCATCATCCCAGAAAGTCTAGACCCACTCCAATTTGCATACTGCCCCAACAGATCCACAGATGATGCAATCTCTATTGCACTCAACACTGCCCTTTCCCACCTGGACAAAAGGACCACCTACATGAGAATGCTGTTCATTGACTACAGCTCAGCGTTCAACACCATTGTGCCCTCAAAGCTCATCACTAAGGACCCTGGGACTAAACACCTCCCTCCGCAACTGGATCCTGGACTTCCTGACGGGCTGCCCCCGGGTGGTAAGGGTAGGCAACAACACATCTGCCACGCTGATCCTCAACACGGAGGCCCCTCAAGGGTGCGTGCTTAGTCCCCTCCTGTACTCCCTGTTCACCCATGACTGCGTGGCCAAGCACGACTCCAACACCATCATTAAGTTTGCCAACTACATAACGGTGGTAGGCCTGATCACTGACAATGATGAGACAGCCTATAGGGAGGGGGTCAGAGACCTGAAAGTGTGGTGCCAAGACAGCAACCTCTCCCTCAATGTAATCAAGACAAAGGAGATGATTGTGGACTACAGGAAAAGGAGGGCCAAGCACGCCCCCATTCTCCCCGACGGGGCTGTAGTGGAGCAGGTTGAGAGCTTCAAGTTCCTTGGTGTCCACATCACCAACAAACTATCATGGTCCAAACACACCAAGACGGTTGTGAAGAGGGGATGACAATGCCTATTCCCCCTCAGGAGACTGAAAAGTTTTGCCATGGGTCCTCAGATCCTCAAAAAGTTATACAGCTGCACCATCGAGAGTATCCTGACTGGTTGCATCACCACCTGGTATGGCAACTGCTTGGCCTCCAACTGCAAGGCGCTACAGAGGGTAGTGAGTACAGCCCTGTACATCACTGGGGCCAAGCTTCCTGCCAATCAGGACCACTACACCAGGCAGTGTCAGAGGAAGGCCCTAAACATTTCCAAAGACTCCAGCAATCCTAGTCATAGACTGTTCTCTCTGCAGCCGCACGGCAAGCGGTACCGGAGCGCCAAGTCTAGGTCCAAAAGGCTTCTGAACAGCTTCTACCCCCAAGCCATAAGACTGCTGACAGCTAATCAAATGGCTATCCGGACTATTTGCATTGACCCCCCTCTTTGTTTATGCCGCTGCTTCTCGCTGTTTATTATCTATGCATAGTCACTTTACCCCTACCTACATGTACATATTACCTCAATTACCTCGACTAACCTGTACACCCGCTAATTGACTCGGGTACTGGTACCTTCTGTATATAGCCTCGTTATTGTTATTTTATTGTTTACTTTAGTTTATTTATTTAAAAACAAATCTTAACTCTTACTTTCTTAACTGCATTGTTGGTTTAAGGGCTTGTAAGTAAGCATTTCACGGTAAGATCGACAGTTGTTGTATTCGGCGCATGTGACAAATACAATTGTATTTGATGTAACCAACGTGGAAAACTAATTGGGTTTTCAAAAAGTAATCAACATTTTTTTCACCCAACTTTTAAACTAAATTCAATGACATTGTGAAATGTTTTGTTGATTTCACGTGGAATTCACGTTAGTTGACAACTCAACCAAATGCAAATAAAAACTAAACGTTGAACTGATGTCTGTCTCCGGTGGGACATGTAATCCTTTTGGTATACAGAATGCAGCACGCTAATAATGACCACTAGATGACACTGTAGCACTGTGTAAACGGAGCATGTCATTATAATTGTTTCTAGATGGCCCTGCAGTACACAGTGACTTGAAATTGATCCGTTCATGTCAAATAAAAACTGTTAAAAAATGGTGACTGCAGGACAGGGTACCAAAGGTAACATGGTATATACACCATTGTGTATATCATTAATCTAGTAGAAGTATTAGCAAGGATGGTGGATAAATTAAGATATCTTACTACCGTTGAAAACAATTGTCACAATTCCGGTCTGCTTAAGGGGGTGGCTCTCCTATATGCACCAACGTGATAGCAGCTGGGTCTGGTCTGCTTAGTTCATTGACTGTATATGAACCAGACTGTATATGTCAATTTGGGACATCTCTTCTTTGTATTTTGACTAACCCACATGCATACATGACTGTCCAGTCTGGTCTCATAGACCAGACGTAACATAGTAAACGGAAATCCGAAACACTCCATTTAGCATGATACAGTATATTAAGTTTGGTTTGGTTACATAAGACAGAAGGTTAAGGCTAAAAGAAAGTAGAATGGTTGGTCAGGGAGGATAGGTAGGCGCGTAACCCGAACGTCTAGCAACTCAAAGGTTGCGTTTTTTAATCTCATCATAGACAACTTTAGCATTATATCTAATTAGCAACTTTGCAACTACTTACTAATTTTGAGCTACTTTGCAACTACTTAGCATGTTAGCTAACCCTTTCCCTAACCTTTTAACCTAACTCCTAACCTTAACCTTGATCCTAACCCTAGCTAATTTTAGCCACCTAGCTAAAGTCAGCCACCACAAATTGGAATTCGTAACATATTGTAAGAATTGCAATCCGTAACATATCATTCGAATTATGTCTAACATATCATAGAAAAGGATGATGGACATCCACAAATGAATACATACCATATGAAATGTAAGATTTGTACGACCCTGGATTTACGTTTACCATGTTACGTCTAGCCCTGAATCCAGGTTGCACTGTCTGGCAAGTACTGGTCAAATCAACAATGAAAGATGTTCAGAATCAACACTATCTCAGTGTATCTTCCCCTCTGAACTGGTACCTCAGAGGGAAACCAGATTTTCGGTTGATTCACAACAGTCAACAAAATAGGGCAAAGAACTTACTTACCTTTTGTGAAAGTATATAAACACAGCAGTAGGTATAGTTTAAAAAAAACATATCTGAAAAGTCTTCAGACTTCTACTTTGACTAAATCTAGACATCCACGATGAAAACACCACTTCCTTTCTACTTTGCATGTAGAAACGCCTGAATCCCAATGGTTGAATGAGATGAGAATTGTTAAGGGTTGTTTACCAGTGCATTTACAGGCTGCTCCCTTGGTTTCAGTTCATTCTGTGGAGCCGAAAAACAGGGAAGGTGACACAATAGGATGGCATACCAGCCATTCACACCTCCCAGCCTGTTTGTCAACCATCAAGTTGAAAGTACTATCTTTCTGCCTGTGGTTTCAGCTAGCAGATGGGGGATAAAATAGTGAGAACAACCCTGAGAATCACCAATTATCCCTGAGAATCACCCAAGAAATCAATCATTGACCAGACCAGTGCACTGATTCAAACACACAAGTGCTCTGACATCATTCAGTTGTGGCTGCTTTGTGTGATGTATTGTTGTCTCTACCTTCGTGCCCTTTGTGCTGTTGTCTGTACCCAGTAATGTTTGTACCATGTTTTGTGCTGCTACCATGTTGTGTTGCTACCATGTTGTTGTCATGTTGTGTTGCTACCATGCTGTGTTGTCATGTGTTGCTGCCTTGCTATGTTGTTGTCTTAGGTCTCTCTTTATGTATTTATGCTGCAGTAGTTTGTGTCGGGGGGCTAGGGTCAGTTTGTTATATCTGGAGTATTTCACCTGTCTTATCCGGTGTCCTGTGTGAATTTAAGTATGCTCGCTCTAATTCTCTCTTTCTCTTTTTCTCTCTCTCGGAGGACCTGAGCCCTAGGACCATGCCTCAGGACTACCTGGCATGATGACTCCTTGCTGTCCCCAGTCCACCTGGCCGTGCTGCTGCTTCAGTTTCAACTGTTCTGCCTGCGGCTATGGAACCCTGACTTGTTTACCGGACGTGCTACCTGTCCCAGACCTGCTGTTTTCAACTCTCTAGAGACAGCAGGAGCGGTAGAGATACTCTTAATGATCGGCTATGAAAAGCCAACTGACATTTACTCCTGAGGTGCTGACTTGTTGCACCCTCGACAACTACTGTGATTACTATTATTTGACCATGCTGGTCATTTATGAACATTTGAACATCTTGGCCATGTTCTGTTATAATCTCCACCCGGCACAGCCAGAAGAGGACTGGCCACCCCTCATAGCCTGGTTCCTCTCTAGGTTTCTTCCTAGGTTTTAGCCTTTCTAGGGAGTTTTTCCTAGCCACCGTGCTTTTACACCTGCATTGCTTGCTGTTTGGGGTTTTAGGCTGGTTTTCTGTACAGCACTTTGAGATATCAGCTGATGTAAGAAGGGCTATATAAATACATTTGATTTGATTAAATTTGATTTGATGTAGTGTTGTGTTGTCTCTCTTGCTGTGATGTGTGTTTTGTCCTATATTTATATTGCATTTATTTATTTATTTTAATCCCAGGCCCCCGTCCCCACAGGAGGCATTTTGCCTTTTGGTAGGCCATCATTGTAAGTAAGAATTTGTTCTTAACTGACTTGCCTAGTTAAATAAAGGTTAAATAAAAAATAAATAAATCAAATCAGAGCAAACTTGAACTGTCCCTGAAGGAAAACTTGAGCTCCCCTTGAAAAAAAGATGTACAAGTGAAACCAGTACAATAGCATATTGGTGCTTTTCTACATTACCAGGTATCTTACACTTATTTTGTATGCCTGTGTGTCTGAGACATACAGTATGCTGCAAAACAGAGGGCTATTATCCAAGCGGTTTACAGTAGTGAGTGCATACATTGTCATACTTTTTAGTACTGATCCCCCGTGGGAATCAAACCCAAAACCCCGCTGCAAGCGTCATGATTTACCAACTGAACCACACGAGAGAAATCCTAAAGCACCTTAATCTTAATCTCATTTCAATTTGGTGATCACTAATGCAGAGCTTATCTGTGGCTGCAGGTGTAACCAGGGTCCTTTAGATCTTCAGTAAAATCCTCTCCCAACTGAGCTATTTAGACCCAATAGAATAGCAATTGGGGAAGCTACTCTGAAAATATAGTTTACCAAGATACCAATTACTTCACACTGGAAGAAGTTAAGATACACTAAAGCTACCCTTAAGAAAAATATAGTTTTCTTAACATTGAAAAAGTAGTTCACTACATCCAAAATACTTTGTGATAAATGATCATATCTAAATCTGAAATGTCATAGATTACAAATTGCAAGAGTAGATCACTCGGGCGTCAATGTTAACATAATGTGTAATTTAGGCTATTTAACACAAAAGCTATGTTTCAAGGGAGAATTAGGCAGGTTTGATGCTGAAAAAGAAAGTAAATTCTGGTCTACTTATATTTTCTTTGCAAAAAAGAAAGGTAGTGTGTAGTTAGCTACATTGCTATATGGCAAAAAAAAGTTATTAACTACTGAAAACACTACAAAGATTTGATTTTAGTTCAACCACCACCAAGCTACTGCAAAATGTACTAAAATTACTAGTTGAACTAGACGTAGTTCACTACTACAACACTGTTAAATAGTTTGAAAAAGTTTTTTGAAAAAGCTTTAGTGAACTGTCTGTTCCAGATTTGATTTGATTAATAAAATTTGATTTGATTTTATTCGAACACTCCAAACCCTGAGTGTTCTACTCCTTGGAGTGACCTTCTGAGGGAAGCATTCCGATGCTAATCATCATTCTTAGATGCTGCCTTCCTTTTGAGAGCATGAATGCATAATTACACAGCTGTTTTAGAAGCCTGGACACATTTGTACAAACCGTGCAGCACTACATATATTTAATGTAATTTGAGTATCAATTAGTTCTAAATTAGAATTAGAGTTTGAGCCCATGTTTCAGACACATGGCTGGTTTTGGGGATCCAGGTTAAGTCTATTCCCGTACTTAAAATCACTTTCAATAGAGGTTTCTCCATTGGGCATGCTTTTTAAGAGTAAGTTTAATCTGCACTCGAGGCTTTTCAATTTGACAGGCACACTATTTGTGCTGGCATTAGGACAGAACCATGTTTTAAACACAGGGTTGTCAAAACAACACATAGAGCAGGGTCGACCAAACCTGGGCCTGTGGGTGTTTGGTTTGGCCCGCCAAGTAAAAAAATTATTTAGGAATTCAGTCGGAGTCTCAGTTTACTGTTAAAAGTTAGAAATTAGAATACACAAGTTGCAATTTCGAAGTGTTCCACTTATTATGTCAGTCATTGGCAGTCACTCAATTAGCCCATGTCAGCTAACATTTTTTAGATTGCTAGGTAAGGTAGTCTCGCCAGTTATCTAAATTGTTTTGCCTGTGAGGTTGCTGGGGCCCCCCCAACCAAATCTCGCTTAGGGTCTCTGTGATGAGGCAGCCTTAGACTGGCTTAATCACCATTTTAAAAGGTCTTTAAAATGTATTTCAATATTACCAAAAAATGTGTGTGGTTGTGTGGTTTGGACAAAGTGCACTATCTACACGTTTAGGTGTTCCTGATCTTAATTGTTTGCTACCGATTTGGTTGCGCAGGTGGAAGCTAGGTGTGGTGAGTTGCATAATTAGCATGTAGTTCACCCATGCGTTATGTTCTATTTGATGGTACTGTAGCTCTGTCTTTTTAAACTAAAGTATGACTAAATATGGCAATTTAAACTAATGAATGCAATTAACTTAAATCATGTTTTCCACAGTGTTACCTGGTCTAATTAATACATTGAAGTTATTGTAATCAAATGCTCATTCTCATTGGTTAATAAGTGTGGGCAGGGTTGAGGAGTAAAGGGATGAATCCTGTCCTTTTCTCTCAGCTCAGGGTTGAATATAATTTTACAATGTGCTCCACAGCAGTGTGTTTGTTGCGTCCTGTATGTACGGCAGAGGAGGCTGGTGGGAGGAGCTATAGGAGGATGGGCTAATTGTAATGGCTGGAATGGAATTAATGGAATGGTATAAAACATATGGAAACCACACAGTTGACTCCGCTCCATTAATTCCAATCCAGCCATTACAATGAGCCTGTCCTCCCATAGCTCCTCCCACCGGCCTCCTCTGACGTACAGGCAGTTGATATCAGCTGTCCTGGTATACTCTCTTTAGTCCCAGTAAGGAGATAGTTAGGCTCTGTCTAGAGCTGCAAAAGGGGTTATGCTGTTTAACATTTAGGCCTAGTCTTAGCTACAGTAGGAACCCTATTGAGAGGCTGGTCTTTAGACTCACCGTCATCTGTAATTCTTGTGAGTTTTCGCATCCTGAATGTTGGTGCTATGGACAACTGTTTTTGAGACAAGCTATGTTTCCTGAAATCCTACATCTGCAATACATTGTTTTTTTACAATCATGGGTCCTCTTTATTCCCACCTATCAACTCCCTTGGCCACTCTGGGTCTGCTATTCTACAGGCGCTTCTGCCTGATGAGCTTCCCTGATGAACATAGAGCACTGCAATTACAGTAGGTGGGTAGTAGGAAAAACATTGGTACAATGACAGTTGGCCAAATATTTCCATTCCAGCTATTTTATTATACACAGCCACAAACAGTCAGTTAATGCAAGGGAGCTGAGGGACCAAATAAATCAAGTTAGAAGGTCTATTCCAAGTTTTATTAGGTATTCAATCAAGTCATAACATTTATGCCATAATGCTAATTGTTCATGGTATACATAGAATGTGAAAGGAAGGAGAGAGGGTCTCGCTCAACAAATGCAAATTAGGAAAATCATTTTCCATAGTCATGAACTGGCGAGCCATACTGTACCTTCCCTTGTATTTCCACACTACTCTGCTTGCATCGTCAGTTGTCAAGGGGGATGTTGCCATGGATGGCTCTCCAGTCGTGGTGGGGAGAGCTTTCCTAGCAACCACTTCCCCTGCTGGCCAAATCATCATGTAACAGGGCTCATCCACCGAATGCTTTGGTGACTCAGAGACGTCTTACTCTTGAGTGAGCGCTGTGAACTGAGGGTGGGGTGTGAGCATACAACTTCAGCAGCTAGGCCTATCCATTTGTCAAGTCCTGAGAAAGCACAAAGGACAGCTTGTTCTCTGTTGGAAGCCTGATTAGATCATTAACTACCCAGCGATGGCCACCTCAAGTTGGCCATTATATCCCCCAAATATGTCAGTGTGTGGTGCATAGGCCTACTGAGCTGATATGCTATAGACGTGAGGTTGTGGCAAGATAGTGGCAAGATAACAATGAACATTTCTTTGTAGTTTGGAGATTAAATCAATTCCCATTATACTATATGATCATTGCACTTGTGTCTTAAACAACTACCCACAATCATTTTTCCAAAATGTTCTGATGTTTAGCCTACTGTTACTTGAATTCTAATTTTCTTTCTTTCAAACATTTTATTTGACATTTTCAATACATTACAAATACTAATCTTCTGATAATAATCTTCATAAGAGCTGAAGGTAGAAGTTGCATGAGTGACCACAGATCTAGAATCAGATACCATCTCCAGGTCCTAACGAAGCTTCTCTGCCTTCTCCAAATGGAAAACTGACCCTAGCACAGAGTCTACTGTGTATAGAGGCAATATCCCACTTTCCACTGGCTCGCCCATATTTTACGCATGCGCAGCAGCTTGCTTTTGCTGTCGCAGTGGAATCCACTATGCTGGCAACCAAAATATAAACTTTGTCAAGAGAAGACCTGCAGTTATAACAAATATAAGTTTCGTGTCGATGCTAGAAATGTATATTGTCCGCTTGCATGGATTACTGCAGTTTTGTCAAGGAAACGTTTCAATCAATCCAATACGCACCACGTGGTTTGGGTTTGTCCAATTGGAGCAACGGTTTGATACCCGAAAGCGTGCCCTTTGTTCAGGATTTCGCCAAGTTATCAACAATATGGTCGAATTAACTTTTATACAGCAACATGTGGACAACGAATATGATTTGTAACGGCAAGATGACAATTTCTGGATACATCAATATATATTTTTTTTCCTGGGGCAGTGAGTGTGTAGCCTACAACTTTTTGGCAAACATTTTGCCATGAGCTTATTCATCACATGACTTCCCTTCCCCCACCCAAAGAATGATGAAGAAGTCGGACATGTTTGAGGGAAATGTGTTGAAAAAAAAAGTATCGTGATGGAGGACAAGAAGAATTTTGAAGTAAAGTTTTTACTTTGCATAATGGATTTACAAATTGAGATTTTTAATAGTTACATTTTATGTAACCCTGGGAGTCAATTAGCAAACTCTTTGTTGGTATTTACTCAAGATTAAGATAAATATTAATGTATGGTTTAATTCAAGTTTCATTGTATTTAGAAGCTTTCAAATGTATACTTTTTGTCCGTATATATTGAAAATCGCGAGGATTTAGTGGAGTGACATTGAAGAGAACGTGTAACCTTGGTGTGGGGGATGGGTATTATCGTTTGGGAACCATTTTGTAGAGCTTTTAAAACTACCTTTACGAGTTTTTTTTGTCGAAGGTTGGCATTGTGCTGATAATTCAGTATACTCTAGTTTGTTGCACGTGGACTTCGTCGAATGAATATCTTGGTATGATAGGAAATGGTTGGGGATTTAGTTGTCTATGTTAAATGTAGATATAACTAACGTTAAGTTTGGATTCTCTGGACAGCTAATGTTGACGACTTGTAAGGTTTATAGTTATGATTTAGTTGAACTGTTCAAATCGTGAATGCGGCCTACTTGGGTGTTATTGAAGTTGAGCAACTTTTCTCTAAAATTCTTAACAGATGCGACCTTTGCTAGAAGGTTCTCTTATAGTAATTGTTAAGTGGTTGTGTGTATATCCGAAATTCTTATCTGATTTGATAACCATTTCAGCAAGAGTTGAGAGAATTGCTGTGTCATACAATGGAGGGCAATTTCCTTTGCCACTTTAGCTTAGTTTGCTTTGTCCTCCCTAAGACATTTAAAACCTCAGCTTCAGTGTGTGTTAAGCTATTGTGTCCATCAAATGTTGTGCTATTAATAGTGTCAGGCCTTGGTTGAGTTATGACATTAGTAGGCCTCGGATAATGGTAGCCTTTCTTGTAGTTGTCAGAAATAATTATTCCTGGTAAAATATGTAGTTAGGTCAGACAGCACGTGGTTTGAAACTAGGCGTTATGATCATCGCCCTTTTGATCCAACGCAGGGAGTGGTATTACTTGTACATTTTGTGACACCATCATGTATGCACATGTATGCACAGTCAAGCTCGTGTGCACTTCAAGATGGCGCTCCGTCAACACAACTAAAATGCGGCTACTCGGAAAGAAATGTGTTTAAGCGCTCGGCCTACGTTTGGCATCTGATAGATACGTGTGACTGAACTCGCTAACCAATGGCTTGCTTTCTGTTTACTCTGGAAGTTCGCGCTGGAGCTCCAGCGACCAATCATTATCGTTGCATTGCCCACGCTGACGTAATGTAATTTGATAAGCGAAAGGGCGGGTTGTTGGATGTCGCATTTCGTAATCGACTACGTAAAATAACCAATCAAAGTATACATTTTGAGTGCTGGGAGGTCTAGCCAGTAATATTGCTATTGTAGTTTGATTGATAATAACAATATACAAATCGGTTGGATGGGAAGCATATAGGAAAACAAATGGTGTTTGGAGGTGTGGTTACCCTGGTTGACATGTTCAACTGCGAATAGAAAATCATAGGGCGTAGTCTTATAATTCGTATCCAATAGAATGCATGGTTGGTCTATAAATTGTCGGGCATAGACGCGAGATGCCATTTCGCTGAAGCAGTGATCAGTTGGATTCGGTGAGAGCTGGAGGAAAGCACGGGCAAAACAGGAACTTGAATATTGGTATTTAAACAGAATCCGGATCCATCGCGATGGAGACGGCCATAAACCCGCCCCATGACAGGTACCGATCGGACTAATTGAATTTAAATTTGCGATCTGAAAGCGTATTGTTGCATTAGGAGTAGTATTCACTTATAAACAGATGCTTTCTGATTACCGACATGTTCACCGAAAGTGTTAAACCAAGACTGCTCAATCGGCATAGAGCGTTTGTATAATTTTGCAACAAAAAACAATATTGGACAATTGTCAGGATGTGATCACTCGTCAATCTGCAAAATAGGACAATAATTATTTGGGACGCCTGTCGTTTAAATCGTACTGCACCGACGCCATCTTCCCAGCGTCTCGGGTAGCTAGTCCTTGCGTTAGTAGGATTGCCTAGCCCATCTGGCATGATAACAAGCGAACTAACGTTAGTTGGTGATATCGCTAAACTGGATTTACACGAGCATAACTGTCCTTCGCTTTTTATTTTCTCTTCCTGTTGGTTAACTGTTAATGGCTGGGTGAATGTTGGCATGTTAGCGAAGTTCTTTCACATTGTGATTGTTTGGTGGGTATATTATTGCTCGGTAACTGGCTACCATGGGATAAGTTTGCTGTGTCAGTTAAGTTAGTAGCCGTAAGTTAGCTAGCTAACTAGCAGACGGTCATTGCTCGCCGGGAAGTCTACTTTGTTACTTAGCTCTTTCCCGTTAACTCGAACTTGGCAAACTAATAGATATAAGTATATAGAATAGCCATGATTGTTTTCCTTACGTTAGCCATTGAAAGCTCGTCTAGTGAAAGCCAACTAAGTTAACTGAGCTGTTTTGGTAGTCACAACAAACAGTAAGTTACTTGTTAACGTTAGCAAGCTAATGTAGCTGCATCACCAATGTATTTGAGTAGAACGAGGTAAGCTGGGTTGGTAGCTAACTACTGGTTTGAAGTATTTGGTGAGTCTCGTTCTCCTGTATATGGATGGGGTGGGATATATTTGGCAAACAGGGTGGTAAACGTTACATGTCATGGCTGCATTACGGTTATGGATAGTGCTGATCATTTAGCCGTCATATAATTGCAGCCTAACGCCGGGTCATTGCAATGGTATTTATTTTATCAGCATGTGCAAGTCAAGTATCTAACTGTTGGATGGGAATAGTTTCCCATCAGGTCCTTGCAATGGTCTCACAATCCACCCACTACCTTTCCACTCACCAAACCTGGAAAATATTAATAGACATCTATTTTTTTTTGTAACCATTAGAGTAAAATGTAAATTGGATAATGTTCTGTGGTTAGTACGGTCTTCCCTTTCACAAATAATTATTTTTAAAGGAAATGTAGCTCATGTTGATGTTTGTTGCTGATAAGTGTCAGTGATGTAAGTTTTATGTATTTGAAAGCTTTTTACTTTTATAATAAAGTACACTAAATGTCAAATGTGTTTTCCAACTTGTATCATTTGAATACCAGCTGATATTAAGCTATGAGTAGAAGGGATATCTGTGACTTGGATTGTCATGGTCATCATAGGCTACAAAACCCATGTTTTTCTTCAAGAAACTGAAACAGTCTTCATTTTGTAGAGTTGGTAATGGGGCAAGTCACTACAGCATGGCTTCCACGTAGGTTACGTAATGGTCACGGTTTGCATCAGTTATTTGTTTGTGTCAAGGTAAGTTACAGGTGAATATAAAATTCTGTTCTAGTAGTCTTCTCTGGTGTTCACTTATGAGGAAGATGCAGCTCTACTGATCTAGTCTGATTGAAGGCGACATGTAGACACAGCCTACAGTATAGAATGGTTGGTAATGGCCTCTTTTTGATATTAACTTTTTCGAAATTGGTCAGTTCATCTTGATAATTTGAGTAGTGGGGATTGATCGTAAACATTTAACCCCTACTTTCCTGTTTTCAGAGGACCGGGCCCTGTTCCCTATCTTATGTAAGCACAAGACATGTCACCCAGTTGCATCACTGGCAACTTTTCCATATTATTTTAGATTGTCCCTATAGAGGAAGTTAATTCCTGGTAGCAATTATGAAGAGACCTAGAGTATTTGTCCATAAGTGGCTTCTAATTGCCAACTAACAGTGCACCTTTCAATACACATAGTTAATGTTCACAAGGCATGGAATATGAATACAAGCTATTTGCACAGTTTTACTAGTCTATACAAACTCATTCAGGGTTATGGTGTATAAATAAATCAGCTCAATTTTGTCAATGGTGCATTTGAACGGGGTCACCTGTGATCTGAGTGACTTGATCACTGCACTCTTTAACCCCTCCATTTATGAATCCCGTTAAAACACGCATTGTATCTGTATCACAATGCTAGATGCACAAACCAACTTTGTTGGTGGGGGGGTAGGTTCTAGTTACCATGTTTTATAACCTTCCAGCCAATGGAATGGAGTTGTTAGCTTTGTTGCCAGGGAGATGAGAAATGTGCAGTTAAAAGCATGGAGGTGTTGTCTTCCCTCATTTCTATAACACTGCTCCCCTCTAAGCCTCTGGGTGTTTTAATGGCAGGACTATGGGATCGTATCACCAGTATAATGGTCACTGCATTCCATTAAATCCACTGTTTCATTTAACAGGCTGCTTTTATGTAACATGTTATGTCACTTTATGTTCGGTATGAGTATAACTGTTGCTGTGTATGTCCAGCCAGGCTCTTATCACAGTTTCAACAGATAAAACTGTTTCTATTGAGACTACTTCTAACCCACAGATATTATCAGCCAGGGGCACTAAACCACAGTCAACAGAAAGGTTTCAACAGTCAAAGGGTTCATGGTGTAACAATGCAAACTGCTCAAAGCTAAATATACCCGTACATCCTTGTCATGGTGTATTGCGAAAGCTTTTGGCTACTTGGTGAACCTCACAAATGCCTGCCTGAGGCCAGCTGTCCAAGAACTCCTGAAACCACACCCATATGTATATTTTCTACAGTCTGTGACAGTACTGGTGGTCTGGCTAATCCTTTAGTTTCTGTCAATGCCAATGAGGCAGTTGTGACTCAAAGCTCAACTGAAACGTAATCATGGTGAGAGGGGGAATTAGTCACTATTGACTGGATATTTTTTGCTTACCTGTCATCTAAGACGTTTCGAGTGGGCTAGCTAAGTAGAAGGCTTGTTCAATGAGGACTGCTGATTCATCCAATACCTTCTCCTTTCTCCACCTCCCCATTTGTCTTTGTGCCCTATTGCTCTATGCTTATTCCCTCCTCCCTTTCCGTCAACAGCTCCCTGGGCGGGGTCGACGTAGGCCTGCATGGCGTCATGGCGATGGAGCAGGGCCCGCCGGGCCCCGGAAAGCGCATCCGGAAACCATCACTGCTGTTCGAGGGATTCGAGGGCCCGCCGTTGCTCCCCCACGGGCAAGCTCCCCCCTCTGGGTCACCACGGCCCCTAGTGCACGACACGAACCGGCAGGGCCGCGCCACCAACCAGCTGCAGTTCCTCCAGAGAGCCATGATGAAGTACCTGTGGAGGCACCACTTCGCATGGCCCTTCCATGAGCCTGTGGACGCCTCCAAGCTCAGCCTGCCTGTGAGTGTCCCTGCAAGCCACTGTTCCAGAGAGCCCAGTCACATTGTACCTTAGCCAAACTCAGACGGACAGCGGATATTTCTCGATAGATATTCAAATAGTGTTATTTAATCCTATTTGCGTATTAGGATGTCTCAGTTTTCAGACCTAATAGAACTAAGGAATTTAGAATATTCTTATGTTAGGTTGGGGACTTTTCAAAGTTTTCTAAAAGCCTTTCTTCCAAGCTTACAGACAATACAGCGCTGAATAGGCGTGGAGAGCGCCGTTTATTTATTATTAGCACGGCAGCGTTAAGTAAACGTGCTCCTCTCTGTCTCAGGACTATCACAAGATCATCAAGCAGCCCATGGACATGGGGACCATCAAGCGGCGCCTGGAGAGCAACTACTACCGCAGCGCCAGCGAGTGCATGCAGGACTTCAACACCATGTTCACCAACTGCTACATCTACAACAAGGTGTGTGTGTGAGACACAAATGCTGTAACCACAGTTAACATTTTCACTGTCATAAATGAGCCATTGACCAACTGCGGCTACTGGCTGGACACTAGAGGGAGTCAAAACGCCGTTTGAGTTTAAAAAGCTCAACATCGTATTATCTATTTATATTTGACGTCTCTGGAAACTGTCAGAGATACGGCACTAATAAACCCAGTCTTATAAACTGTCTAAAGATATCATCTATCTGATAGAGATGACGCTGATCTCACATCCTATTTTGAGAAGTTATGTGCCCTACATGTAATCTCCAGCCGGGTAACGCTTTTCCATGGTGACTGTCTCCCAGCCAACAGATGATATTGTTCTGATGGCCCAGTCCCTGGAGAAAGCGTTCCTTCAGAAGGTTGCCCAGATGCCCCAGGAGGAGATAGAACTGCCCCCTCCTCCACCACGGGGCAAACCGGGCAAGCCAGGCAGAGGACGCAGGGCCACAGGTGAGCACCAGGAGAGCATGTGGGGGTTTGTGTGATTCTGTTTGTGTGTGGTTAATGAATGTGTTTGATATTGACTCTTTCTGTCAGATAATGTGAATATGAATAATATCTACGTGTATATCTATCTATATTTCTATCTATATATCATATAATATGCAATTTAGCAGATGTTTATTAAAGCAACCTAGTGATGCATACATTTTTCTTATGGGCGGCTCCATCGGGAGTCAAACCCACAATCCTTGATGTTACAAGCGCCATGTTTTACCAACTTGGCGACACAGGACCACATGAATACGTGTAAACTCCCATGCGTAACCACTTTTTCCCCCTTAATTTGTCTCAGTACCAGGAGGAGTGACGACTGCTCACCAGGTCCCGGCAGTGTCCCAGTCCGCGTACTCTCCCCCCACGCCGGACACCCCAGAGTCGCTCTCAACCCCCCCACAGACGCTCCTGGCCAAGAGCCTACCTCTCACCCTCCACAGTACTCCTGCTATGCTAGGCTTATCCCCCACACAGCCCACAGCCAAGGTAAGGGCAGCAGGCCATACACAAATCTGTCTGTGCAGTGTTCACTTACCCCTAAACTACAAAGTTGTTAAACAATTTACCTGATGGCCTTAACTGTTTGTGCTACTTTAGAGTACCTACTGCAACAATGTTATGCGGAAATTGGCGACATCATCTGACATCGTCGTTTACTATTTTTAAAATATTTCTTGGCCCGTTATCCGAAATGGTAAGCTTTCAGCCAATGACAAGAGCCCCTGTGTCTCTGTCTCCCAACAGAAAAAGGGAGTGAAGCGGAAAGCAGACACCACCACCCCCACCACCATGGCCATGCCCATCACCGTGGGCGTTGGCGGGATTGGCATGGGCATGGCCGGCGGGCCCGACTCACCATTGACACTCACCTCGCTGGGGGTAGGCCATGGCCTGGGGCTCGGGATGGGTATTGGTATGGGCCGCGGCAGAGGCACGGCGGGCACCAAAGCACCTGCAGGGAGGCGGGGAGTCAGCGGGCGCCCTATCAAGCCCCCGAAGAAGGACCTGCCAGATTCTGTGCAGCTCCAGCCGGTGCGACGGGGCAAACTGGGCCAGCAGCTCCGGTACTGCAACGGGATTCTCAAAGAGCTGCTGTCCAAGAAACACGCGGCGTACGCCTGGCCCTTTTACAAACCAGTGGACGCCTCCATGCTGGGCCTACACGACTACCACGACATCATCAAGCAGCCCATGGACCTCAGCACCATCAAGGTACATGCCTCGCCACCACAGGAGGTCGGTGGCACCTTATTGGGGAGGATGGGCTCGTGGTAATGTCTGGAGCGGCATTAGTGGAACGGTATCAAATACATCAAACATGATTTCCAGGTGTTTGATTCCGTTCCATTTGCTCTGTTCTGGCCATGACTATGAGCCGTCCTCCCCTCAGCAGCCTCCTTTGCTCCACCACACAGTCTGTTTGTAAACCTCACACAATGGACCCTTGGCAAGGGCTGTATATCAGAGCTGCATCAAGCACCATGAAATTAGACTGTCAGTAATTCTGTGACGTTATCCTCCTCCCATCTCCCTCTGCAGAGGAAAATGGACAGTCGAGAGTACCGGGACGCCCAGCAGTTTGCCGGCGACGTCAGGATAATGTACTCTAACTGCTACAAGTACAACCCTCCAGACCATGACGTGGTAGCCATGGCACGCAAACTACAGGTACGGGTCAACACATTTTAAGCATGGAGATGTGTCTTTTCTTGTCTGAGATTTTATGCCTTTGAGCAGTAGTATCGTACAGCTGAGTGCACTGATCTGATGTCCTCCTCTCTCTCCAGGACGTCTTTGAGTTCTGCTTTGCCAAGATGCCTGACGAGCCCGCGGCCCCTCCTGCTTCCATGGGTGGGCACTCCTCATCTTCTTCATCTTCCTCCTCGTCCTCGTCTGAGAGCGACCCCAGCAGCGAGAGCGAGAGCGACAGCAGCCCCAGCTCGGACAGCGAGGAGGAGCGAGCACACCGCCTGGCCGAGCTGCAGGAACAGGTGTGTACACAGGTAGACTGACCCAGCCCTGCGCCCACCGCAACACCACACACACATCAACATTCAGACTACGTTACATCACAAAATTCCATTACATTTTAGTCATTTAGCAGACGCTCTTATCCAGAGCGACTTACTGTTAGTGCGTTCATCTTAATCCAGCTAGATGAGACAACCACATATCTGTTGTAGTAATACATTTTTCTTCAATAATGTAGTTGTCAGAAAAATCAAGAAAGTGCAGGTAATTAAAAAATATGTACAGTATATATATATATATATTTTAATTTTTAAATACAAAAGTATTTATGTAAACCTGAGCTGGAAGTGTTTGCCACAACAGTCACTGACCGTGTCCTCTCCACGGTCCCATCAGCTGAAAGCAGTTCATGAGCAACTGGCAGCACTCTCCCAGGGCCCCATCGTCAAGCCTAAGAGGAAGAAGGACAAGAAGAAGAAGAAGAAGCCCGAGAAGCATCGGGGAAGCCGGGTGCCAGTCGAAGAGGATATACCCATCCGGCCGGCTAAAACGCCCAAGGTCACCAAGATGCCGAAGATGTCGAAGACACCCAAGAGCAGCAAAGGGGGCTCCACACAGGGCAAGAGGAGCACTGGCAAGAAGAGCAACAAGAGCAAGTGAGTTCCCTCTACTGGCAAGCGGTGTCTATCGATTTTAACATCTCTGTCATGATATGATTTATTTACTCCATACTATAACCATTCCCAAAAACTATTCCTGACAAAAGCAAACTGTTAACCTTTAGGATTGAATCATTAAATCACACTCTCACACTCAGGTCCTCCAAGAAGTCTCAGGCAGTGACGCTCAGCATGCACCAGATGAGCGCTGCCGCCATGCTCCCCCACTACGACTCCGAGGAGGAAGACGAGGTATCGCCCATGAGCTACGACGAGAAGCGGCAGCTCAGCCTGGACATCAACAAGCTGCCCGGGGAGAAGCTGGGCCGCGTGGTTCACATCATCCAGGCACGCGAGCCGTCGCTGCGCGACACCAACCCAGAGGAGATCGAGATCGACTTTGAGACGCTCAAGCCGTCCACGCTGCGCGAGCTGGAACGTTACGTCATGACCTGCCTCCGCAAGAAGCCTCGCAAACCCTATGGTGAGGGAACTTTCCTGTGTAGCGCCGGACCCCCCCCCCCCCCCCCCGAATGTTCTCTGGCCCCTGTTACGTGTCCCGGATGGGCGCTAACCATAGGGCTTTTCTGTTTTAATTTCATTCAAATGTCATGCAAATTTCAAGGGTTTCACTGGGTAGCATCATAGTGACTTAGTCTCTGTTTACTGGATCAGTTGGTGAATGCAGACATTGCATCACCTAACCCCCTGGTCTCCTCTCTGTTAGCAGGGAAGAAAGGTGGAGCAGGGAAGTCCCGGGAGGAGCTGGCTCTGGAGAAGCAGTTGGAACTGGAGCAGAGGTTGCTGGATGTCAGCGGCCAGCTCAACTCTGGCAAGAAGCCTCAGAAAACCAAAGGTGAGTCAGAATAAATCTGCATCAGTGCCCAAAGAATAGACACAGCAGACATGACAACTACCCTGAACAAAAATATAAACACATCATGCAAAGTGTTGGTCCCATGTTTCACGAGCTGAAATAAAAGATCCCAGATCTGTGCCATAAGCACAAAAAGCTTATTTATCTTAAATGTTGTACACACATGCGTTTGCATTCCTGCTCGTGAGGATTTCTCCTTTGCCAAGATAATCTATCCACCCCACCTGACAGATGTGGTGTATCAAGAAGCTGTTTAAACAGCATGATCATTACACAGGTGCACCTTGTGTTGGGGACAATAAAAGGCCACTCTAAAATGTGCAGTTTGTCACACAACACAATGCCACAGATGTCTCAAGTTTTTAGACCCCGTGCAGTTGGCATGCTGACTGTAGGAATGTCCACCAGAGCTGTTGCCAGAGAATTGAATGTTCATTTCTCTACCATAATGTCACGGTGGTGTTGTTGAGAGACGGACCAAAACGCAGCATTTGGAAAATAAGCCATCTTCTTTTATTAACACCACGAAGATGAACACGACACAAAACACTATACAAACTAACCAAAACAATGAACGACCGTGAAGCTATGAACGTAGTGCACATACAGGCTACAAACGTATAACATAGACAATTTCCCACAAATACCTAAAGCCTATGGCTCCCTTAAATATGGCTCCCAATCAGAGACAACTATGACCAGCTGTCTCTGATTGAGAACCAAATCAGGCAGCCATAGACTTTTCTAAACACCTACACTCAACCATAGACTATACTAGACACATACACTAAACTATAGACTATTCTAGACACATCCACTCAACACAAACCCATACACTCTAACAAATCCCCCTAGACACTCCAAACCACCCAAGACAATACAAAAACACAAACCTAACCCCATGTCACACCCTGACCTAACTAAAATAATAAAGAAAACAAAGAATACTAAGGCCAGGGCGTGACACATAAAGCCGCCTTCAACGTCGTTTTAGAGAACTTGGTAGTATGTCCAACCGGCCTCTCTACCTCAGACCACGTGTATGGCGTCGTGTGGGCGAGCGGTTTGCTGATGTCAGCGTTGTGAACAGAGTGCCCCATGGTGGGGTTATGGTATGGACAGGCATAAGCTGACAACAAGCACAATTGCATTTTATCGGTGGGAACCTGAATGCGCAGAGATACAGTGACGAGATCCTGAGGCCATTGTCATGCCATTCATCACCCCATGTTTCAGCATGATAATGCACGGCTCCTTGTTGTAAGGATCTGTACACAATTCCTGGAAGCTGAAAATGTCCCAGTTCTTCCATGGCCTGCATAGTCACCAGACATGTTTGGGATGCTCTGGATCGACGTGTATGACAGCATGATCCAGTTCCCACCAATATCCAGCAACAACACATAGTAATTGAAGAGGAGTGGGACAACATTCCACAGGCCACAAGCAACAGCCTGATCAACTCTATGTGAAGGAGATTTCTCACTGCATGAGGCAAATGGTGGTCCCTCCAGATATGGTCTGGTTTTCAGATTTGTTTTTCAAGATATCTGACCAACAGATGCATATCTATTTGTATATAAGTCAGGAAATCCATAGATTAGGGCCCAATGAATTCATTTAAATTGCCTGATTTCCTTACATGAACTTTATCTCAAGTCTTGTTGCATTTGATATTTTTGTTCAGTATACTTTCAGAGCATTCACAGAGATGTGGAACTACAAGCCAAAATGTATTTAAAATACATTTTCTCTAATGTATGGCCCTATCCACCTTCATAGTGTTTCATGAAAGAGATCAGCTCAGGTCTTTGCAAAATGTGTAGGTTGTCTTTTCAACATTATATTCCAAGTATTTGACCTTGTGTGTATCGTTCTCTCTCTCAGCAGAGAAGCCCAGTGCAGTGGAGCCCCACGCCGTAGCGTCTCGCCTCAGCGCCAGCAGCTCCAGCTCAGACTCTTCCTCATCTTCTTCCTCGTCCTCCTCTGACACCAGTGACTCGGACTGAAAGCTCCAGATGGATGGGCATTGAGCCCACGAACCCCAGACAGGACAGAGCAGGACTGCCAACAGAGCTGCAGGAGGGTCAGACTATAGTCAGAACTGACCCGGAATTAAAAAAGATAGAGAAGAATCCAGTCCCAACAGAAAGAGTGGATGGAGAGAGAGTGGGTTTTTTCATTGCTCTAGAAACCTAGAGGCTTGACAGAGATGATGTGCCGTCTCATAGGAAAAAGAGCCAATGGCAGGATCTCTACTGGCTCTAGAAAGATGGCAGGATCTCTCCTGGCTCTAGAAGGCAGGATCTCAAGATGGCAGGATCTCTACTGGCTCTAGAAAGATGGCAGGATCTCTCCTGGCTCTAGAAGGCAGGATCTCAAGATGGCAGGATCTCTACTGGCTCTAGAAAGATGGCAGGATCTCTCCTGGCTCTAGAAGGCAGGATCTCAAGATGGCAGGATCTCTACTGGCTCTAGAAAGATGTCAGGATCTCAAGATGGCAGGATCTCTACTGGCTCTAGAAGGCAGGATCTCAAGATGGCAGGATCTCTATTGGCTCTAGAAAGATGGCAGGATCTCTACTGGCTCTAGAGAAAGATGGCAGGATCTCAAGATGGCAGGATCCCTACTGGCTCTAGAAAGATGGCAGGATCTCAAGATGGCAGGATCTCTACTGGCTCTAGAGAAAGATAGCAGGATCTCAAGATGGCAAGATCTCTACTGGCTCTAGAGAAAGATGGCAGGATCTCTACTGGCTCTAGAGAAAGATAGCAGGATCTCAAGATGGCAAGATCTCGACTGGCTCTAGAGAAAGATGGCAGGATCTCTACTGGCTCTGGAAAGATGGCAGGATCTCAAGATGGCAGGATCTCTACTGGCTCTAGAGAAAGATGGCAGGATCTCTACTGGCTCTAGAAAGATGGCAGGATCTCAAGATGGCAGGATCTCTACTGGCTCTAGAAAGATGGCAGGATCTCAAGATGGCAGGATCTCTACTGGCTCTAGAGAAAGATAGCAGGATCTCAAGATGGCAAGATCTCTACTGGCTCTAGAGAAAGATGGCAGGATCTCTACTGGCTCTAGAGAAAGATAGCAGGATCTCAAGATGGCAAGATCTCTACTGGCTCTAGAGAAAGATGGCAGGATCTCTACTGGCTCTGGAAAGATGGCAGGATCTCAAGATGGCAGGATCTCTACTGGCTCTAGAGAAAGATGGCAGGATCTCTACTGGCTCTGGAAAGATGGCAGGATCTCTACAAGCTCTAGAAAGATGGCAGGATCTCTCCTGGCTCTAGAAAAATGGCAGGACCTCAAGATGGCAGGATCTCTACAAGCTCTAGAAAGCGAGGAGGATAGATAGTACGAGATGATCCCAGAGTTCTGGACTATGTCTTTCTCTCCACGCTTTGTGTATATAGTATGTACAAATATATAAATATCTATTTTTCTTTTATAAAGAAGAATTTTAAGGAATCCCCAAATGTGGGGAGAAAGTAAAGGTGTGGACAGGCTGTCTTTAGTTTAACTGTTTTATGACAAGGAATTAGAAGGTAAAGTGTGTGTGTGTGTGTGAGAGAGAGGGGCACGGCCTCTCACAGTAAACACAGCCCTGCTTAGTTTCTCATCTTGTTGATGCAGGCGTTTGAAATAATTCTGCATTGTAAAGCACCTTGTTTCAGTATACATGAAGAAACTGAAGAGCATCAAGACTGCAACATACGCATGTACTTCTACAGCTTGAGAGGGGTGTCCATGGTACACAAATGGTTTAAGTGAACTAACTTTTTCCTACTTTTCACTCTGTAAATGACCTGTTTCTATCTTGTGACCAATCTGCAAATAAATTGTGAGGACATCTCTCCACTCAGCATTACCCACACGCAAACAGATTCTTCCCTTGTTTTGTTTTCTGTCAATTGGATATGTCCAGAATGTGTCAAGTGAAGTCTACAGACTACTGAAATGGTCACATCTCTCTTGCAAGACATTTTAACTTGCATGAGTAATGTATAATGACTAGATTTTGAGACTTCATTTTATCTGTGGAAAAAATCTATTTTTCTAGATGGTATCTTAGTAAGGTTCAGTGGGGTGGTTAAATGCCGTCCTTGTGTCCCCCAGGTCTGATTCCCATAGCGTTGCAATACCAATGCTTTATGGCACAAAACCACACTATTTATTTGAACAACTTGGCCTTTTAACATTTTGGCAGCTGAATGTTTTTTTTGTCTTCAATTTAGCTAAATCTGATTTGGGAAGAAGATTGTGGTGACCATTTCCTTGCTCATAGTTTGTTTAGCAGAAGTGGTATACGTACTTCATGATATTCCGAGGTACTAAACTGATTTAGTGATTTAGTTAAGAAGTCAAGCTTTTTTAAAATATAATTGTTTGAGAATTTAGATTTTGTACGTGTGATCAGTTATTTATTTGAGTGGACACTGAGACCAAATCGTTATTGCATTTACTTGAAGTCAATGGAGAAAGTTGCATATTGGTAATAATGACAAACTACTCAAACAAAAATGTGTACAGCTGTAAGGAGAAAAGGCACGGTTGAAAAAAGTTTACATTTTACAGTCACAACTTTGGAGCAGGTTTCTACCACTGAGGTTTCTTGTTTTGCTTTTGTTCTTAGTCATGTTCTTTCACCCCCTACAATTGTGAGATGGTTGTTTCTTGCTCTGTTTATTTTAGAAGAAAAAAACTTTGAACTGTCTGACTACAAATAAAGAGAGAGAGGTCTTTAACACTCACTCTGTGTCTGTTTTGAGCAATTAAAGTGGGCCCATGTAATGATTCAAAAGGAGGATGATAAGCTGTCACTGAAAATGGTCCTTAGTTCCAGTGAAGTGAAATCTACAGCATACAATGATATTCAAGACGATTCTGTGCTTCCAACTTTGTGGCAACAGTTTGAGGAAGGCCCTGACCTGTTTCAGCATGACAATGCCCCCGTACACCAAAAGAGGTCCATACAGAAATGGTTTCAAGATCGGTGTGGAAGAACTTGACTGGCCTGCACAGAGCCCTGACCTCAACCCCACCTCAACCCACACCTTTGGGATGAATTGGAACGTTGACTGCGAGCCAGGCCTAATCGCCCAACATTAGTGCCCAACCTCACTAATGCTCATATGGCTGAACGGAAGCAAGTCCCCGCAGCAATGTTCCCACATCTAGTGGAAATCCTTCCCAGAAGAGTGGAGGCTGCCCATGATTTTGGAATGAGATGTTTGACGAGCAGGTGTCCACATACTTTTGGTAATTTAGTGTATGTCTGGCAATTTCAATAAGGGAACATGTTCGAGACTCCATTTTGAGTAAATGGGCTATAGTAAATGTTGGCAGTAACTTTCATAAAGCAGCACAAAGTATGATTTGCCAGCCGGTCAGGTCTGACGTGAGATCCGAGAAGCCTCTGGAACGTCGGGGGGAAAGGGAAGTGTAGAACTGTGGAGAAAACGATGTTCATTAGAGGACTTTCAGATAAACCCTTTTTTTTCTAATTTGTTTGATTTCCAATGTACTTGGAACACACACAGCATTGTCTGACAACTCCAGCATTCACCTATTCCACTTCTATGAGTGACAAGTGAATGGTAATTAAACATGTTATTAATTAAACCACTCTGCATTTTATATCCCATTTTCCCACATATTTGCCCAGGTTGAACAGATCAGACAGAGAAGTCTTCAATGTATTCACAATCCTCCAACTCCTGTACCACGACGTACCCGTCTAAAAGACAGAGGAAACAAAACCTCGACCTCAGCAGGTTGCTCAAATGTCATGCCCAGTCTACTTAGGATATTAGAGCGTGTAGGTGGTCATGAGGCATTGTGCTGAGGTTGAGGTGTAGCTTGCTCTGTCTTTTAAAGGGGTACAGGAGTTAGAGGATGTTGGTTAAGAGACATTTTTGTATATTATCTGAGCATATTACCGTAAATATATGGTGTTATTTGGACTTATGGTTCATGAGAATACGTTTTTGAAAGGTTTTCCAAAATGTCCAAGATGGAGGAAAATCTATCCTGACGGACCTTATGGGTGGGTCCTCAGGGAAAATTTGTTTAGTGTAAAGAAAGACACCTACATACAAAGTTTCAAGTCTCTATGTCAAATGGGGCAACGGATATGAGGGTTTAAGTGAGACTGCTTATAACAGAGACCCCTATAGGCCAATTGTTGCCATTCTTTTTGACCAAGTTACTCATGGCCTCTTGTTTCTGTGGACTGAATTAGAAAAAAAGTTACCAATCTATGCTTGAGTTATTTGAACATCTCAAGAAAAAACCAACAAGAACAATTCAGGCAATAACAATAGGTGTTCACATATTCGCATTAAAAATCTGAAAATATTTGCGGACCATCTGCATTATCCCCGTGAACCGCGGGACACAGGTTGAAACCCACTGATATATGGTTGGCCTATTGACGTTGAATTGCGTTGTCTGAATGTTTGTGCCTAGGTTAAAATATAGGATTATATCTGTATTACCTGCTGCAATTAAAGTATAAATGGTGTAATGGTGTATTTTTGTCGTCACTAACTCTGCCATGGCTGGTTGGCCAAAGTCTATGGGGATACAAATGGGGTTTATGGAAGATTTTGGGATAAGCTCCCAATAAATAAGGTCTGTGGTAAAGACAGGCTTAGGAGATCTCATATGTTTTATTCAATGAGATTTTGGTGTATTTGAAGTATTTATGTCATCAAAACAAGCACATAAAGCACATGAAAGGTAATGTTAACAGTGATCTCATAGAACTAAACGTATAATATCTCCTAAGCCTTTGTTCTCCTAACCCCATTATTTTCCCATTAATTTCCCCCATAAGAATGGCTGAACGAATCAGAGGAAACTCATTTCCCTTTTTTAGCACTGCAATATGAGGACTCATACTACAAGCTGACGAGTCACAGAGATGAGAGGAAAGATGGCGGAAACTGATGTGGATTGTGAATCTAAGGGCGGTAGAATCAATGAGAATTGGAATATTGTAAAAACAAAATGGGAAAACGGAGCAAAGTAGTGTACAGTGCTGAGAATGTCCCAACGTGTCTTGTAGGATCGGATTACCAATATTGGAGAATCTCTTACAAAAAAAGATTGCAGTTTTGAAACTGCAGTAAAAGTGCAGTAACTGCAGTCACCTGTGGTATTTTGCACTCTAACTGCATTTACACTGCAAAATTTCAGAACTAAAAAAATGGTGTTATATTGGACGCAGAATTTGCTGCATACTGCAGTTATACTGCATTGTACTGCAGTTATAACTCTGACCGGAATTTTTTCCCCGTAAGGGATCCATTTGAGATATCCAAACTGGTGGAGGGAGTTCTGGGTAAAGTGAAGGCTGTAAGGATCACAAGAGAAGCGGGCTTGTTTAGATTCTTTGTACTTCAGAAGGAACGTGTGTTGCATCTCACGCGATTTGAGAAGTTTGACGTTTCGTGTGTGCCTCTTCGGTACAGGGCACCCCTCAATGGGGTAATATCTGGCGGCTCGTGGGAAGTCGGTGTTGAAAGATATTCCAGGAGGTATTGATGCATGTCGGATGAATCGTGTGGTGAATGATTCAAAAGTGAAGAGTATCTGTTCTTGTGTTGTTTGATATGGAGTCTCTCACTACTCAAGTGCAGTTGGGATATACACTGCTCAAAAAAATAAAGGGAACACTTAAACATCACAATGTAACTCCAAGTCAATCACACTTCTGTGAAATCAAACTGTCCACTTAGGAAGCAACACTGATTGACAATAAATTTCACATGCTGTTGTGCAAATGGAATAGACAAAAGGTGGAAATTATAGGCAATTAGTAAGACACCCCCAAAAAAGGAATGGTTCTGCAGGTGGTGACCACAGACCACTTCTCAGTTCCTATGCTTCCTGGCTGATGTTTTGGTCACTTTTGAATGGTGGCGGTGCTTTCACTCTAGTGGTAGCATGAGACGGAGTCTACAACCCACACAAGTGGCTCAGGTAGTGCAGTTCATCCAGGATGGCACATCAATGCGAGCTGTGGCAAAAAGGTTTGCTGTGTCTGTCAGCGTAGTGTCCAGAGCATGGAGGCGCTACCAGGAGACAGGCCAGTACATCAGGAGACGTGGAGGAGGCCGTAGGAGGGCAACAACCCAGCGGCAGGACCGCTACCTCCGCCTTTGTGCAAGGAGGTGCACTGCCAGAGCCCTGCAAAATGACCTCCAGCAGGCCACAAATGTGCATGTGTCTGCTCAAACGGTCAGAAACAGACTCCATGAGGGTGGTATGAGGGCCCGACGTCCACAGGTGGGGGTTGTGCTTACAGCCCAACACCGTGCAGGACGTTTGGCATTTGCCAGAGAACACCAAGATTGGCAAATTCGCCACTGGCGCCCTGTGCTCTTCACAGATGAAAGCAGGTTCACACTGAGCACATGAGCACATGTGACAGACGTGACAGAGTCTGGAGACGCCGTGGAGAACGTTCTGCTGCCTGCAACATCCTCCAGCATGACCGGTTTGGCGGTGGGTCAGTCATGGTGTGGGGTGGCATTTCTTTGTGGGGCCGCACAGCCCTCCATGTGCTCGCCAGAGGTAGCCTGACTGCCATTAGGTACCGAGATGAGATCCTCAGACCCCTTGTGAGACCATATGCTGACACATGCACATTTGTGGCCTGCTGGAGGTCATTTTGCAGGGCTCTGGCAGTGCACCTCCTTGCACAAAGGCGGAGGTAGCGGTCCTGCTGCTGGGTTGTTGCCCTCCTACGGCCTCCTCCACGTCTCCTGATGTACTGGCCTGTCTCCTGGTAGCGCCTCCATGCTCTGGACACTACGCTGACAGACACAGCAAACCTTTTTGCCACAGCTCGCATTGATGTGCCATCCTGGATGAACTGCACTACCTGAGCCACTTGTGTGGGTTGTAGACTCCGTCTCATGCTACCACTAGAGTGAAAGCACCGCCACCATTCAAAAGTGACCAAAACATCAGCCAGGAAGCATAGGAACTGAGAAGTGGTCTGTGGTCACCACCTGCAGAACCATTCCTTTTTTGGGGGTGTCTTACTAATTGCCTATAATTTCCACCTTTTGTCTATTCCATTTGCACAACAGCATGTGAAATTTATTGTCAATCAGTGTTGCTTCCTAAGTGGACAGTTTGATTTCACAGAAGTGTGATTGACTTGGAGTTACATTGTGTTGTTTAAGTGTTCCCTTTATTTTTTTGAGCAGTGTACAAACTACAGAGTCAGAGCATTTATCCCAAGACCAATGCAGTGTGATCTCTGTAAAGCTATTGGACATGTTTCAAGTGTTTGCAGAACGGAGAAGCCAAGATGTCCAAGTTGTGGATAAGATCATGTCATGTTTTAAAATGGATGAAAATGTGGCATGTTGCAACTGTGGTGAGAACCATGAAGCCACGTCTTTGGAACGCCCAACCAGGGTAAAAGAGAACGAGGTGGCCAAAGTCAGGGCTGTCCAGAGAATTTCATATGCAGCGGCTATTTAAAGGGTTGAGGGTTTGAATGGTGCTCCTGAGGAATCCATGGCGGTGGATAGGCCTTCACTGCAGGCTGCAGGGGTTTCCTTTCACCAGCAGGACCCTGATATTTTAAAGGTTAAGAAGGTGGACTTTGTGGCCTTTATAGCTATGGTGATTAATGGCACTGCCAAGGTGGAGAGGATGTCCAGGAAAATTAATATCAATGTGGATGTGGCAGAGCGGTTCCTGGGACTGAAAGATTTCTCGGCGGAGTTGCATGGAGTTGCATGGAGTATTGTCACAAGTAGTACCACCCTCTGAGGCCCTAGAGCCCGAGAAGGGAGATTTGAAGGAAGGAATAAGTGGGAGTTTTGGTTTGGATTTGTAAGTATATCATTATTATTTGGGTGGATTAAGTTAGTTTTCCGTATCACATATGGGTTTTCTTTTTACCTTGTTTTTCAACCCATCCAGTTGGTGGCGGCAAAATACACCTTTTTCGGTTGTAGTTCGCCATTAAACCAACAGAAGAAGAGGAGTCACAGAAATGATGGCGAACAAAACCTGTCCTGTGGCTCCCTCTCCTGGATCAAGAGAGAACGACTCAATCTTCATGCCGGCCACAACACGGCTCATATCAAGGTTGACAGTTATCATGGGTTAGTGTCGTCTTTCACGCCTCGTCGGCCTTTATATGCAACTTAATACATATGTAAAGTATGTAAATATAACTGCAGTTCTCTGTAGGGAATTAGTAGGGTAGATGTGCTTATCTAGGCGCACTATCTTGTGGTTGCTGTAGCTAAACCTTGGGCTAGTTGTTGGGCATGAATCGTTTTATTTCGCTGCAGTGCAATATTGTAGCTAACGTTCTTTGTAACATTGCAACATTATAACATTGTTTCAGCTATGCTACATCACCGTTACGGTGTATCATCTTGCAGACATTTGTGAGCATGTTTGCTTTGAAAATGTTTTGTTTCTGTCCTGTGGTAATTCAAGAGCAACATAGCAAACTGATTTTAGACGGCTAATGAAACCTTAATGACAATATCCCATTTAAATTCACTTTAACATACACTCTCATTTTCTTTATAGTAGGCAATATTTATTGGACATAAATGCAGTTGTCTTCACCTTCCCTTTTGATGAGGGACAAAACAATTGAATACATTTTAGAAGAAGGCTGTAACGTAATAAAATGTGGAAAAAGTCAAGGGGTCTGAATACTTTCTGAATGCACTGTAGATATATATGTAGATATGTAGATATTCCTGAAAATGGAGGACGAGGACTTTGACAAGGTTATCCAAGTCATCTAAAGGTATGACCCTTTGTTCTTATTGTCCTGACCGGAATCTATTGATACTGAACAAAAATATAAACACAACATGCAATCATTTCAAAGAGTTACATTTCATAGAAGGAAATCAGTCAGTTGAAATAAATTCATTAGGCCCTAATCTATGGATTTCACATGACTGACTGGGCAGAGGTGCGGCCATAGATGGGCCTGGGAGGGCATAGGCACACCCACTGGGGAGCCAGGCCCAGCCAATCAGAATTTGTTTTTCCTCACAAATGGTATTTATTACAGACAGAAATACTCTCTTTAGGTTCAGTGACACTTATGTTGATACACCCCGAAATCAGAGAGTTAAAATGTTAAAGTAAATAGTGTTTCTTACCCTCGTATTCTACAAATCCTTCTATCTTTCCCTCTATCTCCCAGGCTACATTTCTCCTGACTCAGGCTGTTGGAAAGGCTCTGGTTGCCAGTGGAGCTCCTAAACGCTCCATCATTACTGTGGGCAAGGTAAGTCTGACAATTTAACTATTGGCCCTCCAGGCATAGGTTATTAACTTTCAACAGACTTACATTCATTCTTGCCATTCTTTAATTTTCTCTTTGTGTTTCTGCCTGTTACCAGGTGGGCAATATTGATATCCAAATATCCAAAGCAGTTGTGGAGGGCCTGACCAGAACTGCAGCCAACTAGCTGAGCAGGTGAGGCACATTTTGGTTGTGTTCATTAGGGCAAACCGTAACAAAATGTTTTGAAACAGAAACAAAAATGTGCGTTTCATATTAAGTTGAGATGCTACTTACCCTTTTTGGGCAGTTTTCTTCTGTGTTGTGCCTACTGAACACAACCCTGCATTTGATTTCAACACCCCAAAACTGACCCATTCACCAATAGAGAGAAGATAAATAGGCTATAAACATTCTGTAGTGAACAGAGCCCGGTTTCCCGAAAGCGATGGAACTTAGGCTTACGAGTGTTTTAGCAATCCATCGTTCCTACGGCTGAAGATGTAACATGCGTTTCCCAAAACACCAGGCAGAAATAAAGTTTGCTAAGTACTTTGTTGGAGCATGTGTCCATCTGATAGGATGGAAGAAAGGCAGCGCTGCTCTCGGATCAGTTTTCTCCATTCAAATCTTACCTTAACATTAGAATTAGTCCACAATACTGACGATGGATCAGCTCCTAGAGATATATTATCACCTATATGGCTGCAAATATTGAGTTGGCTTATTGTAATGCTTACACTATAATAACTTAATCACAGATTTGGCACATCATTGCGCACATGTTGTAACCATCATGAAATTATAGACAGTGGGGCCTACAATTAGCAAAATAGAACTCAATTGATTAAAATATACAGGCCTATGTAGCCTTTAAGCCTCCTGTATGTTTTTTATGCCGTCATCTCGGTGTTAATTTGAAGCATCTTTTATCCTTTACTCGTTTGTAACAATTGCAAAGACATTGGCAACTTTGTATTTGTAGCCAACTCCGTTCTGAAGTTATTGGCGTTCACAGAGAGACACAATCAAGCGGTTTATTTATGTTTAGCGGAGATCTTCTGTGTTAAAAGTGACTCAGAAGGGGGCAAAGAAGGCATCCAACAACCACTTATCTGTTCTATGAGTGGTCTGAGGCAGTCGGTAGATAACAAGTGTTTTAGAGTGCAACTTCAGTAGCGAAGCTGTTTTGGGAAACAGCTCGGAGATTTAACAATGCTCCTATGAAGGTTCTAATGAACTTAGTCTTAAGATGTGTTTGGGGAACCGGGCCCAGGGTGGATGGAAGTATGGGATGTGTTTGGGGAACCGGGTCCAGGGTGGATTGAAGTATGGGATGTGTTTGGGGAACCGGGCCCAGGGTGGATGGAAGTATGGGATGTGTTTGGGGAACCGGGTCCAGGGTGGATTGAAGTATGGGATGTGTTTGGGGAACCGGGTCCAGGGTGGATTGAAGTATGGGATGTATTTGGGGAACCGGGTCCAGGGTGGATTGAAGTATGGGATGTATTTGGGGAACCGGGTCCAGGGTGGATTGAAGTATGGGATGTGTTTGGGGAACCGGGTCCAGGGTGGATTGAAGTATGGGATGTATTTGGGGAACCGGGCCCAGGGTGGATATGATCTATAACTGCTCTCTTTCTCCAGATGTGGGATCCGGTGTGACTGTGTTTACCAGGGTTCAGAACCACACCCATGACTGATAAAATGCCAGAGAAAGTAATCAGTCAGCTACGACTGAGTTCTCCTTTTATATCAGATATAGAAAGTCACCCCCTGAAATGTTTTTTGTATAGAAGTGTGTATTTAACTTGCTGTGTTTTGTTTTGTGTCTGCAGCTTACGTCCATGGTGCCACTGGGGAGGATGGGAGAGCCTGCAGGTAGGAATACTGTATACACAACCCTCTATGCTATAGATCACATCACAAATGCAGAACTCGGTACCTTTTATAGTCAAGCTGTAAGACCTAACCATTCTCCCTCTCTGTGTATAGAGGAAGCTGATGGATCCTAATGCATATTTCCAGTAGAGGACTCTGGCTACATCACTGGAACCAGTATTGAAGTAACAGGTAATGGACCCACCTGAAATACATTATAATGATTCATGTTTAACAGGAAATGCCTTTTACGTTACCCGCTGCTGTCCTGTTAACACTTTTTTCCCCCTTCTCATCTTCAGAGGCCTTTTCATTGGCTGAGACAACTTTCCATCATCCTCATGAAGATCCCATCTAGGTCCAGTAATTGTATATTGATTCAACGTTCACACTGTGCCTTCGCGTGTGATAATACAACTGATTGGGGATTAATCTTGTTTTGTAAATCTAGTCAATATCTTAGTGTAAATGTGTTTGTGCAATAAATTAAAACCTGTGTAACTTTTGTTGTGGCGAGAGTTCACGAGACGGAGTTGAGTGGTTTCCCAATGTAACCGAGTTACGTCTCTTAACCCTCTACATTTAGGTGCAGTTACTATCATTTCGCTAGTGAAACTTATACCAGTCATTACTAACACGGTTGGATTTAGATGTTTGAAAACAGTAAAGACTGACGTCACACATACAAAGACACAGGAATACAGTATGAATACAGTATGCACACAGAGAAAATGCGTTGGCATGTGGTTTAATTGGAGACGTTGAACAGAAAACAACAAGCCAAGAACAAACCAAGACAGTGAAACTAAAGCAAAACAAAAACTAACAGAAAACAGAAGGAAAACAACACTGAGCAGTGGACGGTAGAGGGGAAAAGGGTAGGGAGAGGGAGCCAGCCATAGATCAGAATCAAACAGGTGTAAACACTAGAAGTGATTTTTTGGGGGGGGCTGGTGAGGTGATATAGTGGAAATAAGGTTGGGATCTGACTGGTTCTGTGTTCACACACAGGTGGTAAGTTCACTGGAGATTGTGAATGATGTGGTTATATTCAGCTGTCTGAGCTGCTGTATGCAGAATGAAGAGAGAAATAAAATCATTACTAGCTATTGTGTAGCTCTGGGTAACATGCAACACCAGCCAGTTGAGAGAGGATGAAACAGAGGGACTAGGAAAAAACACAAGGGAGTCAAGAAGCTATTTTTAAAAAGATGATATATTACAGAAACAAAACATTTAAAATTACTTACATTATAAAATAATACTTTTTGTCTTTTCAGCACCATATTTTGTTGAAATATTTGTTTGTCTTTAACAAAAAAACAAACCAATCGATGTAATTTTCTCTCGAGAATCACCTCAGGTTTTAGTTTGTCAATCCCCCCTTCTCTACAATATCAAAAGAAAAACCCAACCAAAACAGACAAACCAAAATACCCATAATGATATACAACCCCATAGCCACATTACATTACTTCTAAACAAAATATTTGTAATATTTCCCCAGGTGGTTGCTAGAATTTTCCATCCCTCCCGCTAGCTGTCCCCTGCCCGCTGTATTCTCACAACCGTAGAATCCTGGTGTCTGTTTGTCGCCCTCGCCATACTCCTGCAGCACAGCTCAGCCAAGCAGTGGCAAACCGCAAAAGAGAGTCACCATTTAATCATTACAATAGAAGCAATCATAACAGCACAGTACAGTCGATGAATGCTAAATGGTTACAATGAGATATGGCCACATATGTTCGTTTTTCCCCCCACCAGAACTGTTGACATTCATACACCAAGGGGGGTGTGCACAGATAACTCGGTTTAGTGTTAGTTTAATATGTATTTAATTGTTTTAAGACCGTCAAGTGAGAACTACGGGAAATAAATACAAAATGAAATACCACATTCGACTGTCATATTTGGTTTGTCGTTGTTTGAAGCACCCTGCTTGTTTTCAATAAATACAATAGAATATCACTATGTCTGTACAAATGGATTCGATTGCACATTTCCAGTCGGAGAACTGGTGACAACATCGTGTGGCTGTGATGGAGACAAACTTGAATTATTCACGCTGAATATATTAACGCTTTGGTATAATTAGCACCTTGCCACAGTTTTTGAAAGCATGCATTTATTCACCGCTGTAAGAGAGAACGTTTGGTCGTCATCTATTGAGCTCATATACACATTTAACCCTGATACCTTCCCTGCTTGAAAAGAGACGGAATGTCACAAATCCTGGGATGTAACCCTGTGTTCTACATAAAACAATAATGAAATTCCAGGCATCACACCTGTAAGTACTGGACTGGTTTGATGGCATTCTGGCCTATTCGCTTGTCTAGGAACTACAGTTCTGGCCTGTCTGACAGCTGTGACAATGATTACAAATAAATGTTCCACACATCAAGTTCAGTACAATTTACAAGGTTAATGGCTTTTGATTCATTGATACTTGGAGAAGGCATAGACACCCTTCCGTCCCATTGCATGCAACATTATTGGCCCAATAATAAACAGCCATACAGTTCAGAGACAGTACGTTGCTGTTAGGACTATATTATTACAGTATTGAGTAAAGAGCTGTTCATAGTCACACCTTAGGTTAAAGCCGCGTTAAAGCTAGAGATCTCACAGCTTTGCTTCCACTCCATCTCCACAAAGCACCGTAACGTTTCTATTCATCCGCCTGTATTGTATTTGACCTGCTTTAGGATAACTGTGATGTTAGTCGGCATGGTTGGTTTGTTTGGTATAGAATTTCCTTGTGGAGATGATGAAGAGAACATTCACTTCGCTAGACAACATGGACGTACAGTAGACTTTCCTGGTCGTCTCTGATCCGCCAGGCCTTCGTGGAACTCCCATTCCTTCATTGGTTTCCCCTTAATGCGGCGAGGCAGAAAATGAGGCGTAGGATGGGGTGGGGCTTGGATGCAGGAGAGGTACAAGTGTGTGGTGAGGGCGAAGCAGAGAGGTAGAGTGGCTGAGACAACTCGGTAGAGAGACAGCGGGAAGGAGAGAGGAGTGAGAGGGGGGTCCGCGACAGGGGGCTCTGGCGTGTACGGAAAGAGGAGACGGGTCTTTGACCCAGCTGTTCGTTGGAAAAGAACACTGTTTTATTCTGTTGACGGTCTGAACGCCATCTCTCATTCTTGCAATCGATCTTTGGTCTCCTCTTTGCGAGAATGTTTGCGTTCTACTTTTCTCTTGTCGTCCATTTCTAATTGGGAGATGTTATCCCCTGGGCATGTACTTGAGTGAGTGCATGTCCGTTTCACAACAGTATTTGTGTGTGTGTGTGTGTGTGTGTGTTTGTGTATGTGAGTGTGCTTGATGTCCTGAAATAAATGTTCAAATTACTGGGCATGTACTGTATATTGCCATGTCTATGTAAATGTGTCAATGTTTGTGTTAAGTGCATGAGTGTGTGTGTGACAGAGTGTGTGTGTATGACAGAGTGTGTGTGTGCATCAGTGTAAGTGTATATTCTATATGTGTAGGTGTTTCTCATTTCTCTGCACGGTGTTTTAGCCCAGGAAACAGACAGGTCCCACTTCAAAGCCGAATTTCTGGTTGCTCTCCCCAAAGTCTGTGATCTTGAGGTCCCGCAGAGGAAGCTGCTCCACCTGGGGTGTGTTCACCTCCACCACTGTCCTGTCGAAGCCCTTACGATACTGCAGACAGACAGAAACAGAGAGACAGGTGAGATCACTACATCTGAGGCAAGAGTATCTGCCTAGGATTCGATATTTCACTTTTATTGTGTGTAATGGAAAAATACAGTTCCATTGTAATACTTTTTGTATGGGCATTTATTCTTATTGACTGCTGAGATTAAAAATATTAAATTAGCCTACATCAGATTGAAAATAGAGCAACATTCAGAGAATTCTGACAAATGTTCCTTTAAAGAAAACTAAGGGGGGGATATACCCCCAGAGACCCAAAATCTCAGGTTTCTTAGTTTATTTTTGAGATACTCGAGGTACACATCCATAACTTGAATGTCCGCGCACAGAGAGGTGAGTAAACTAGAGAGATTACTTTTGGTTCCCATGATTCCCTGAAAAACACTGCCGATTTTTACTGAGTGGACCACACTGTTTAAATAAACCAATTCAATAAGACTCACAGAGCAGCCGTCGACCAGGGCCTTGATGTATGGGCTGGTCTCGTAGCTGAGGTCCTCATCGTTGGCGCCCTGGAAGTGCAGCGCCCTCTTGTGGCCGTTATTGGCTGTGCGGTCGGCCCAGGCCACGGAGCGGTGGCAGTGGTAGGTGAAGTTCTGGCGGGCCTGGACACTCAGCAACCGCAGGAAGCCCAACTGGACCACGCCGATCGGCTCGCCATTAGAGTCCACGTACGAAAGCTGGGGGGAAAGAGGATATCCCATGAGATATAAACTCTGATGAAGCTGGTAGAGGTGAACTCTATTATAAGCAGAGAGTTAGATATGTCCGCATGACGTTAAATAAACACTTTCCTTAGTGGCAGAGCGTTATGATAATGCATTGATAATTTTTCTGATTGACCTTTATCTTCACGCATTTGTTGATATCCAGGTCAAACATTGCACACATATGGACCATAATGAATGTCCCTCTGGGATTCTGCACGGTGGTGTAATGAACCCATACTAACCTTGCTGCCAGTTGTAAACTCACTGTACCAGGAGCCTGGTTTCTCCGTGGTCCAAGAGTTGAGCTTTACCTAGGAAGAGAAATAGAGACAATTAGATGTATAGATGTTTAAACACAGCTACTTCAGGGTAGAGTTAGTGTGTACATTATTGACTGATGAGCTCAGTCTCTTCTCACCGTGTCCACGGTCTTACTGGGGTACAGACACGTCTCCCCACCGGCGGTGAAGTTGCAGAACACCCTGAGAGAGTCGCGAGAGCAACCCTGGTTGGGGTCGATCCAGTACTCTCCTACAGTGGGGAGCAGAGAGATAAGGCACGATTTAAACACCAAGAAATTCAAATGCTTTTAAAAATTTTTTATGGGTGATGAGCTTTAATATTGCAGATAGATTTTAAAACAATTGTTTATGTCAGCTTAGTAGAAACCCAGCCCCGGCCCGTAGACTTTAGTTAAAAGTGAACCTCATGAATGTCTTCGTAAGAGTTCCTCTGTCTCTAACAAAATCCTTGTGTAAAGTCAGAATTGCCACATTTTTTGTGAATAGTTTTACGCCTGAAAGCGTCGTACCGTCTTTGAGCTCTGGCTGGCTGAGTTTGAGGTCCTGGCAGGTGCGTGCGGGGCTCTCCTTGGTGCCCAGAGGGAAGCGCATGGTCTCGATCTCCTGTCTCAGCGAGTTCAGTGAGCCGAAGATCTCCTCCATGCCCTCACTGCCTGTCAGGAACTCTGTGCCTGTGGCGTCGGCTGCAGCCGACTCTGCGTCTGTCTCAAACAGCATCCGGCTGGCGTCGATGGAGCGCTTGGACTTCTTGGAGATTTGGATGGGCATTGGCTGGATGACTTCACCTGGAGGACCCTGATTGGAGGAGGATCACAGAGAAAGATTATTATTGGTTGATAATGATTAATGAGATTCATAGGTTTATGAAACATTGAACTTATTTATGTTTGAACTGAAAACTTTTAATATACATACAGGGCATTCAGAAAGTATTCAGACTCCTTCACTTTTTCCACATTTTGTTACGTTAGAGCCTTGCTCTAAAATGGCTTAAATAATTCCCCACCCCCCTCATCAATCTACACACAATACCCCACATTGACGAAGCAAAAACAGGTTTGTAGAAATTTTTGTAAATGTATAAAAAAACAAAAAACAGAAATATCTTATTTGCATAAGTATTCAGGCCCTTTGCTATGAGACTCAACATTGAGCTCAGGTGCATCCTGTTTCCATTGATCATCATTGAGATGTTTCCACAATTTGATTGGAGTCTATCTACGATATACTCAATTGATTGGACATGATTTGGAAAGGCACACACCTGTCTATATAAGGTCCCACAGTTGACAATGCATGTCAGAGCAAAAACCAAGCCATGAGGTGGAAATAATTGTCCGTCGAGCTCAGAGACAGGATTGTGTCGAGGCACAGATCTGGGGAAGGGTACCAAAACATTTCTGCAGCATTGAAGCTCCCCAAGAACACAGTGGCCTCCATCATTCTTAAATGGAAGAAGTTTTGAACCATCAAGACTCTTCCTAGGGCTGGCCACCTGGCCAAACTGAGCAACCGGGGGAGAAGGGCCTTCGTCAGGGAGGTGACCAAGAACCCGATGGTCACTCTGACAGAGCTCCAGAGTTCCTCTGTAGAGATGGGAGAACCTTCCAGAAGGACATCCCTCTCTGCAGCACTCAACCAATCAGGCCTTTATGGTAGAGTGGCCAGACGGAAGCCACTCCTCAGTAAAAGGCACACGACATCCTGCTTTGAGTTTGCCAAAAGGCACCTAAAGGACTCTCAGACCATGAGAAACAAGATTCTCTGGTCGGATGAAACCAAGATTGAACTCTTTGGCCTGAATGCAAGACATCATGTCTGGAGGAAACCTGGCACCATCCATACGGTGAAGCATGGTGGTGGCAGCATCATAACGTGGGGATGTTTTTCAGCAGCAGGAACTGGAAGACTAGTCAGGATTGAGGGAAAGATGAATGGAGCAAAGTATAGAAAGAGCCTTGATAAAAACCTGTTCCAGAGCGCTCAGGATCTCAGACTGGGGTGAAGGTTCACCTTCCAACAGGACAACAAACCTAAACACACAGCCAAGACAACGCAGGACTGACTTGGGGACAAGTCTCTGAATATCCTTGAGTGGCCCAACCAGAGCCAGAACCCGATCAAACATCTCTGGAGAGACCTGAACATAGCTGCGTAGCGACGCTCCCCATCCAACCTGACAGAGCTTGAGAGGATCTGCAGATGAGAATGGGCGAAACTCCCCAAATACAGGTGTGCCAAGCTTGTAGCGTCATACCCAAGAAGACTCAAGGGTGTAATCGCTGCCGAAGGTGCTTCAACAAAATACTGAATAAAGGGTCTGAATACTTATGTAAATGTGATTTATTTTATTTTATTACATTTGCAAAAATGTAATTTTTCTTTTATTGCTTTGTCATGATGGTGTTTTGTGTGTAAATTGATGACCGAAAAAAAACGATTTAATACATTTTAGAAGAAAGCTGTAACGTAACAGAATGTGGAAAAAGTCAAGGGGTCTGAATACTTTCCGAATGCACTGTAGATATATGCTATGCTCTGAAATGATGTAAGCAACTGCACATAGATCTAAACTGGACTAAACTGAAAAATGGGGGTAAAATTTAATTGGTTTCATGGAGTAAACTGATTACGCAAAGGATGGGTACTCACTGGAGATCCGGGGGGTCCTGAGACACCCTTCTCTCCCTTGGGACCAGCTCCTCCCTGGAACACAGAGACAGGAGGCATTAGAGATTAAACAATACACTGCACATGGAACTCAATACACTGCACATGGGACTCAATACACTGCACATGGGACTCAATACACTGCACATGGGACTCAATACACTGCACATGGGACTCAATACACTGTACATGGAACTCAATACACTGCACATGGGACTCAATACACTGCACATGGGACTCAATACACTGCACATGGGACTCAATACACTGCACATGGAACTCAATACACTGCACATGGAACTCAATACACTGTACATGGAACTCAATACACTGCACATGGGACTCAATACACTGCACATGGAACTCAATACACTGCACATGGGACTCAATACACTACACATGGGACTCAATACACTGCACATGGAACTCAATACACTGTACATGGAACTCAATACACTGCACATGGGACTCAATACACTGCACATGGAACTCAATACGCATTATAATATTGAAGCAGATAGTACACTACAAAGAGTGTTTGAGGAAAGGGTTCTACTCACTGTAGAACCCTTAGCTCCCTTCACACCTTCGGGACCCTGTGGAAGAGGAACAGGAAATGAATGATTATCATTCAATAGAAGATAAGTATTACCATTGTTATAAAACCATTGAAAAAAAGGAGAATCTAATTACTAGTGACATAACAGAGTTATGTAAAGTATAAAAGGCATGGATATGTTCATGCTGAAATCTTTCTATGTTACAGGTTCTGTTTTGAGAATACCAGAAGCTTGATAGAGGATGTTACATGATATACTGATGAAAGAACCAGGATGTAGAACTGGTACTCACGGGCATACCAGCAGGGCCACCAGGACCGATGGGCCCAGTGCCTCCAGAAACACCCTAAAAACACAGTTAACACACAACAAATTCATCAGCATTGAACTGTTTGTTGAAGGGTGACATAGAATACAAATCAAATCCAATTGTATTTGTCAATTGAGCCGAACCTTACCGTGAAATGCTTACTTACAAGCCCTTAACCAACAATGCAGATCAAGAAATACAGTTAAGAAAATATTGACTAAATAAACGAAAGAAAATAAAAAACAAGTAACATAATAGAATTACATAACAATAACGAGGCTATATGCAGGGGGTACCGGTACCGAGTAAATGTGCGGTGGTACAGGTTAGTCGAGGTCATTTGTACATGTAGGCTAGGGGTAAAGTGACTATACATTGATAATAAACAGCGAGTAGCAGCAGTGTAAAAACAAAGTGGGGTGGGGGTCAATGTAAATAGTCTGGGTGGCTTGGGGGTAGAAGCTGTTAAGGAGCATTTTGGACCTAGACTTGACGCTCCGGTTCCGCTTGCCGTGCGGTAGCAGAGAGAACAGTCCATGACTTGGGTGACTGAAGTCTTTAACATTTTTTGATCCTTCCTCTGACACCGCCTGGTATATAGGTCCTGGATGGCAGGAGGCTTGGCCCCAGTGATGTACTAGGCCATACGCAGTGTATGTGTGGAGTGCGATTGAGATTGCGTCATCTGTGGATCTGTTGGGGCGGTATGATAATTGGAGTGGGTCTAGGGTTTCCGGGATGATGGTGTTGATGTGAGCCATAACCAGCCTTTCAAAGCACTTCATGGCTACCGACGTGAGTTCTACAGGGCGGTAGTCATTTAGGCAGGTTACCTTCGCATTCTTGGGCGCAGGGACCATGGTGGTCTGCTTGAAACGTGGGTATTACAGACTCGGTCAGGGAGAGGTTGAAAATGTCAGTGAAGCGACTTGCCAGTTGGTCCGTGCCTGCTCTGAGTACAAGCCCTGGTAATCCGTATGGCCCCGCGGCCTTGTGAATGTTGACCTGTTTAAAGGTCTTGCTCACATCGGCTATGGAAAGCGGGATCACACATGTTCAATAGGGATGTGTCGTACTGACAGAATAACAGTATTTCCAGTGTGTGTGTGTGTGTGTGTGTGTGTGTGTGTGTGTGTGTGTGTGTGTGTGTGTGTGTGTGTGTGTGTGTGTGTGTGTGTGTGTGTGTGTGTGTGTGTGTGTGTGTGTGTGTGTGTATATCCTTAGAGAAAATATACGGTATCTTTACATTTGAGTCATTTAGCAGACGCTCTTAGAGTGACTTAGAGGAGCAATTAGGGTTAAGTGCCTTGCTCAAGGGCACATCGACAGATTTTGGACCTAGTCGGCTTGGGATTCGAACCCGCGACCTTTCTTTCAAAGCTCTATAATGTCAGCTAAGGAGAGACAGGTGTCACTCACAGTCTCTCCCTTGGATCCGTGTGTCCCCTGTGGACCTGGCAGTCCCCTGTCTCCCTTCTCTCCCTGCTCTCCGGTGGGCCCAATCAGACCAATCAGACCCGAGTGGCCCTTCTCTCCCTTGTCACCGCCCTCGCCACGCAGTCCTGGCAAACCTGGCGGTCCCTTGAAGTTAGAGAAAGAGAGAGAGATGGTACTCCAGCTTTATCGATTAAGGACGTGAGTATCTTCACTTGAAGCATCAATATAGCCCTGTATGCCAATAGATCAACACGGTGTGGAAGATACAATCTATTATAGATATATTCATGTAGATATCAGTGTCTTATCTCACCAGCGGTCCGGGTGGTCCCTTCTGGCCGGAAAGGCCCGGAGAACCTTGCTCACCCTTGAAGAGATCATCAGAAGCAAGTTAGTGACAAACGCATCAAACAGCTCCGTTACACTGAAGCTCATGGTAGTAGTGAGCAGCCTAAATTAGGCCCTATAGAGCAGACAGGCAGACAGACAGACTCTACAACAGTAGACTGAACCACAGACTGAATAGCTCAGTCTGTCCATGGAAGAGTGGGCTCATCTCCCTCACCACTGATCCAGGGAGTCCTCTCAGACCCTCAGTTCCTGGTTTGCCTGGTTGACCCTGAGGTCCGACGGGGCCTGTCTTTCCTGGAGGTCCGTTGGCACCTGGATCTCCCTGGGAAAAAAAGAGAGCAGAAAAAAACCATCAGACATTGATAAACTCCAATATTCCAAATCCCCAATGAGTGTCGTGAGCGGAGCAAATTAATATATTTGGAAAATGATTGACAGCAGAGAGAGCTATGTACATTTGGTTTCAGGTCTGTCTGGCATGGCCTGTGACTCACTATCACTAGGATAGATAACGATCCACAGGGTTAACTGCCAGTGCCAACACATTGAACGATGACCTTTGAACTCTTACCTTAGTTCCCTTCTCTCCCTGTCGTCCCTCTGGTCCTCTCGTTCCAGCAAGACCCTAGGAAAGATGCGATGTGTAATATTATCAACGTTATAACGTTTTTATGATTGGTTATAGGCCACCTGTAGCATCTATCAAAATGTATACATTGAAAACCAACAGATATGACTGTGGATGATAGTTGCAGTTTGGCCTGGTGCGGTGAACGATCTTACCCTCTTTCCTGGTCCACCAGGAGGTCCGTTCTCACCAGTGGGTCCAGGAGATCCCTACAGCAGAGAGCATGAGCATGATTAGAACACTTCAGTGACCTTAATGGGTCAATATTAACTATAAAGAACTGAACCAAAATATACATACGGGTAGCTGTTTTTTTGAAGTTACATAATAATCTATATTCTAGACAGGCCCTAAGGGCGATCTGCTAGGAAGGACATTAACTTTAATCTCGCAGTGTCATCTTATGTTTCAACAGGTGCTTCAAGATGGAAAATACACTTATCTAGGGCTTTAACTGAGATGGTTTAGATTTGGGATTTGCATACTTATGGCCACGATGTCCCCTAAACTCTGACCCCGTTACATTGCCTAAGTTTGAATTATTTTGGGAACATCTTAAGAGGATGTGCTCGACATTACAAACACTACTCTTGAATGCTGCAGGGAGCCATTTCGCATAGGAGCGATCGTGAACAGACAATATATGACCCAGTAACATCCAATTCATCAAAGCACTTGATGAAGGAGAGTCCTGGAAGAGCCCATGTAGTAACTATAGCAACAGTGAAGGAATAAAATGAAATAGATGTTGGAGTACTAGGCCACCTACAGCTTGTCCTTGTTCACCGTCCTCTCCTCTCTCTCCCTTTGCTCCGTCCTGACCCTGAAGAAGACAAACAGAGTTATCAGAGATATGGTAATTGCTAAGATGGTGTAAAAGTAGATACTTCTTGGGGTTTGTTAATAGAACAAGACACTCAATCATAGAAACACCAGCGGTCTGAAACGCTATGAACACACAAATTGGAATATATGTTACCACAACAAAACAGATCAAATGAAACGTGTGTGATAAGCGTTTAGATACTCACTCCGGGACCGAGTTCACCAGGGGGACCGGGGTCGCCAGGGAAACCAACAGGGCCCTAGGAGAGAGACACAATGGCATAAAGTCAGACACAAAAACATTTAGTGTGGTCAGTATTACTAGATTTATCTGTTGAGTATATTTGACATACAGGGTTTCCCTTGGGCCCGTCGTCTCCAGGGCCTCCTCTTCCACCAGCAGGGCCAGAAGTACCAGGTTGTCCCGCCTCTCCCTTGTCTCCGTGTTCTCCACGTGGGCCCTGCCATTGGACAACAACACTGTCACTCGCAGTACAATGCATCCACGTATAGAAACAAATACGTGCGTATGGGACAATACAGTTTGAACCAAAAGATCTATGTCTCACCTTCTTTCCTGGCTCTCCTCCGATTCCAGGTGGTCCAGCTTCGCCAGGCTCTCCCTGTCAACACAATGTTTTCAGTTCTCAGAACATGTACACACAAACGCATATTCTAACGATTACAATTGAACATTTCAATCAAGTTAATGTGAATTTATGTATACCTTATCTCCCAGGTTTCCAGGGTTACCCACACCACCAGGAGGACCTTGAGGACCCTGAATAAAAAAACAAATAAACATAATTGCATCAATAATATCAAAACAACAAGAGTCATACCCATAATAACATATATGACTTCAAATCAACAGGGAGACTACAGTAGGTCTTCATGTGGGATGGCTTCATAATATCACCAAGAGCATAAAAACTCCATTACAATGAAATAATTCAATATGATTATTCTACGGCGAGGAGAAACTTCTGGAAAGTTTTGAGAAAAGATTGGGACTCACGTCAGCGCCGCTTGAACCAGCAGGGCCACGGGGTCCTGGGGGTCCAGGTGGACCCTAAAGAGACGGATAGGATGAGATTAGCAATATCCTAGTGTGATTCATGCTAACAATACCTCTTCCTGAACTATTACGATTGGCTTCATAATGATGAGATCCAATCATCTGTTGGGTTGCTCCAATTTGTCGTCGACTCTCACCATTGGTCCGACATCTCCCGTCTCTCCCTTCTCTCCTGATGGGCCTGGCAATCCCTACAAGATACATTCACGGTTAGAGATGCCATTGACCTATTGAGTCACAATCACAAGACTATTGTAATGAGGCTAAAATCATGTAGTCACAACAGAAATCCGTCATCATACCTGCAGTCCAATGGGACCTGGGGCCCCTGGGAATCCTCTTGATCCTTCATCTCCCTTGGCCCCAAATGGCCCCTGCTGACCTCTGGCTCCTAGTTCTCCATCAGCTCCCTGAACAATGGAGACAGAGGGGAATAGTGAAGGCAACACCTCCGAGGGGCACCATGCTATGAATTCCTATGTGTCCAATGCAATATTGATAACACACTGTCTGTTGATGGAGTTTCTACTTACAGCAACGCCGGGTTGACCGAGTGGACCCATTGGCCCTGGTGGACCGGGAGGACCCTGTTGACACACAATGTTTTATCGTGAGCAAATGGCGTCACTGCACTTTAGCAGAGACAATCACACTTACAGTATCTTGTTCAGACACAATAGATATAAGGAACAGACAGTAAAAGAATGGCGGTAATGTCTCTCACATGCTCTCCTTTGCCGCCCTTCGCTCCCTTCTGGCCGTGCTCTCCAACCTCACCCTGTAATCCCAAAAATCCACCACAAAAGCTTTTGTTACGAGAGGTTTGAAATGAGCATTGTGATATCGTTTCACGTGGTAAACACAGTAATTAGAATATGTGATGGAGATATCATGGTGGTTACTGGCCTTGTCTCCGTCCTCTCCTGGAACTCCGATGGATCCGGCAGCACCTGGCAGACCCACTGGGCCCTGGACACCGTCACGACCAGCCGGGCCGATCGGACCTTTCTCACCCTGAGAGGGAAGGTGGTGGGGGGAGAGAACATATAAGACATAGAGAATAGAGAAGAACAATGACTCGGTCTGAAATCACAGCTCTGTACATTGGATATGTTTTGTTAAAGTACTCACAGGCACTCCCTTCTCTCCTGATGGTCCTGGAGGCCCCTGGGGGCCAGGTCTTCCTGGGGGTCCGATGGGGCCTCCGCTGCCTGCCTGTCCTCTCTCACCTGGGGATCCCTGCACAGGTATGATTACAGACATGATTAAAGCCAGGGTGACGTGGACGTCAACAAATACTGTACATTACATTATTTCCCATATTTTCACAACGATTCATTTCAGATGGAATTATTGTCAGACGTACAGCTGTTCCGGGAGGTCCTGCTGGGCCTTCGCTTCCTTTTAGTCCGCCGCCTCCCTAAAAAGCAGACAGGAACATGTTAAAACACAAAATGTGGAATCTATATACTATATGACATCTCACCCTGGGACATAGAGAATAGGGTATCAGACGCAGAAAGTGTATTGGTCAGACTGCTAACCGGGGTGCCAGGCATTCCTCTCTCTCCGGGGAAGCCTCTCAGTCCTGGGGGTCCATCTTTGCCGGGGCCGCCTTGGGGACCAGGGTCTCCCTTAGTTCCTTCCTTGCCAGAGGGTCCGGAGAGTCCTTGCTCGCCTGGTGGTCCTGGAGGCCCGGGGTGACCGCGCTCGCCCAGGGGGCCTGTCTCTCCTGAGGGACCCTGGGACAATGAAGAGGAGGAAGAGGAGGGGAATGAGTAATGAAGATGGAAAGGTTAGGTGAATCCATACATTGGACACTGGACAATGTTAATAAAGAAATGTTGCATTAATCTTACTTGAGGTCCAACAACACCTGGAGGTCCGGGTGGCCCAGTCTTTCCTTGGAATCCCTGTGGAAGAGAAAACAAAATGAATTGGGACTTGAATAGAGCCTTGCGTAACCCCTAATGCAATTAGCTTAGGTAAATGTGTTTATCGTGTGAGGAAGTAACGGTAGATTTTTTTTTTTTAAAGAACACAATTGAGCAAAAGACATGGCACTGTTTATGAGATTCATATATTCCTGATAACTTGTACCCCACATGGCCGCATGTTCCAGACAAGAAAACAGACTTACAACTTCTCCTCTCTGTCCAGGGTGTCCGGGCAGTCCATCCTTTCCTGGTGGTCCCTGGGTAGGAAATAGAAAGGGTTAAGGGAAAGAAGGTACTTACAGTTTCAAACGATACTAATAAAAATACATCTTAAATGAATCTAGCTATATAGAGTGTATATAATAGCCTTACGGGAGGTCCCTTTGGCCCTGGGAAACCGTTTGCTCCTTGAGGTCCGGGCAGTCCCTGAAAGATACAATGGGAGGAGGACAGGTATAAGTCTCTCAACAACATGTGTGCTATAGCGGCACGACAAAGTGTCTACCAGTAAACAAATAAACGATAGCTCAAACAACCTACCCTCTCTCCTGGTGGACCAGATGGGCCGTCACTTCCTGATGTACCCTAGTAAAAAGAGAGAGATAGAAGCTCAGAATTATTACCATCGATGCAGCTAACCAATATTACAGCCTTATTATGACACGTGACTGCCCTGGTGGCCTGTAGGTGAACTGACAGTGCTGTTGAGCGTTAACCTCCATAAATCTCTTTTGTCATAATTGTCTGTGATGGATGTATTGTTGATATTGTATTGTAGATATTGTCTTACTTTGGCTCCTGGTTTGCCAGTAGATCCTCTCGATCCTCTCTGACCTCTGGGGCCCTATTGGAGAGAGTTGGAGAATCAATTAGGAATAATAAGGGCATTTGGTTGAGTGGTTCTGATCCACTTCTCGTTGGTTCATCTCAGTAAACTAACCAAACTGTTGTTTGCTCCTTATCCAATACGAGCCCTGGTGTAATCAGTGGTGGATGAGCTATAAAGAGAGACTTTGATAATCGACAGTGTTATAGATACGTGGAATTGAGTGGAGTAGAGTTGAACTGTACCGTTGGTCCTCTTTGTCCTCTGGGTCCCAACTTTCCAATCAGGCCCTGAAGAAACACAGACTCCGTAAGACAGACACACAGGCAACATCAGTGTCAACTTCAGTGCAGTTGACTTTATACATGGATTACATCATGCATAGTACATAGAGTGACAATTTGACTGACAGCGGAACAGAGTTTTAATTCCCGTCGTTAGCAACCTTACCCTTGTTCCTTTCTCGCCGTTGGTTCCAGGGAATCCTGGGAAACCGAGGGAGCCCTGAAAACACATGACGCATTGGTTGATCCAGCTTCCATATTGTCAGTCCCTTTAATAAGCTAACATGTAATTGTTACCTGTAAACTATTAGAAGGAAACCAGGGTTGTTGTTACCTTAGGTCCAAGTCTTCCAGGATAGCCAGGAAGTCCAGGAACACCAAGTTTACCCTGCAATCAGATATAGTCATCAATGACCCTATGACAAACCAATCAAAATGACAAAAATCCAACAACATCGAACCACCGTCATGTAAAAGTTTGTCAAACTGTTATGAGTGTACACTAGCCAACCAGGTAGATGTGTTATGAGATACATTTAAACAGTGTTCTTTTAATCAAGATAAACCAACTTCTGTTATACGGAATATGAACCATCCTCTCACCTTCTCTCCGACCAGACCGATGGGTCCGAGCTCGCCAGGGGGGCCAACACGGCCCTTTGGCCCCTCAGGACCGTCCTCTCCCCTGGGGCCGGGCACTCCACCCTCTCCCTGTCAGCAGGGACACACATGGAAACAATCAACAATGGTACAGAAAACACATTTGCATCAATTAAAGGCAAATCAATCCATAAACCTAACATTTTAATTAAATTGTATGCAAATAACCACAAGGTAAAAAACATGCCAAATAACTGTACAAAATTTAACATGAGCTTGTAAAACAAGACATAATACCTGAATACAATTATTTAGAGGAATCATTTAATAAACAAAATGAATCTTACTCTCTCCCCCTTGACACCAAAGTCTCCTTTGATTCCAGGGAAGCCATCTTCTCCCTAAAAATAACAACTGTGGTTAAGCTAAAGGCTTTATATTTATGGTCAATCAAGTGTTTCATATGTGGCGACTCAAATGCACAAATTCAAATAAAGTCTTTCTGTGAACTCTTACAACATAAAGAATGATGAAAATGTTTGTGAAATAATATGAAAAGTACTAAAAGCAGTATCAATATCTTCTCATGTTTAGGTCGGAGAGAGAGACAAATAACGTGACACCTGTGTGGCTTTGCTGTCTGAAAGTCTTTCACAGTACGCCCCCTAGTGGTCCTAAACTAAAAGTACTGGGGCTGATATCTTAAACTACAATGACTTTGTTGTTCACAAAATAAACGTTTGTGGGCTGAGAGTCACAACTTTACAACATTTCTAAAGGTATGTCCATTAATCAAACCCAAATTCTACCATACATGTTTAAGAGGTGTTAGCCCACGGCATTGCTGTCATCTTAACACAAGACCAACATTGTACATCACTTTTAAGACGCCAGCATCAGTTCTCAAAGTGAGGCTACTTCTTTGACTCTTAATCGATGTAGTTCTGTCCTTGAACTGTTCTTGTCTATTAATCTCCAGTATTATGTCACGTTTCATGTTGTGTGTGGACCCCAGGAAGAGTAGCTGCTGCTTTTACAACAGCTAACGGGGATCCTAATAAAATACCAAATACCAAAATAAAATAGGATGTTTGATTGTCACATATACTATTCGTCAATCATTGATACACTGGATGAGGTCACCTACCTTCTCTCCTTTGTGACCCTTCAGTCCCCGGATACCTTGAGTTCCCTGCAATTACAGCACGATTAGGAGGTCAGTCATTAATCAGGCATTATCGTCACAAATTAATAACATTGAATGACGATTTTAGCCACAACACTAATCTCACCTTAATGCCACGAGGGCCAGGATAGCCAATAGTTCCCTGAGGACCGTTGGGACCCTGTATAAAGATAGAAGAGAGGGTTAATGATGCACTACCTCACACAAGACACAACGTGTAAGACACAACAATTAGGCAGCCATCTTGCATATGACGCGGTGGGGATTTTGGTGGGGAGGTTGACTACATTCTATGAATACTGTACAGGAGAAAGATGACTAGAGGAACTCACCTGGTTTCCTTTGGTGCCAACAGGTCCCTCCTTTCCTGGGTGACCCTGTGAGGGGAAGAGAGTAGCAGAGGTCAAGAAAGGCATGAGGGCAACTTCAATTCAACATGTGCTGATCATTTATTCTTACCACTGTTCTCCAGGAAAATGCAATAAAGTGCTTTACCTTTTAGACCAGTGACATTCTGTGCAATGCATTTAGGTCATCTCATGTTAAAACAACTGCAGATCACCAGTAATGTTTTCATTGTTCTATTATAACATACGGTACTGATAAATCCAATATAAACTAATGAGATTGTGACTTACAGGGGGTCCGTCGGCTCCGGGCATGCCTGGCAGACCGGGTTTTCCTGTGGGGCCCTGGGAGAGGAGACGAGAGGAAAGTCATGAGCTTACCTGCTTACTGACGACAATACGGATAACAACATTATCATCAACTAAGAAACAAAGTATACCATACACTTTCAAAATGTGATATTTTGTCTCCTTAAACATTCCTGGCTAAATTCCTATTCTGAATATGACGCGTCATGGCGCTTCACTGGTTGTGACACGTTATGGAGACAAAGGTCAAGCCTGTCGGACACTGAATATCTTTATGGAGGTTCATAACATAGTAATTACACATCACAGTCATGGATCACTTGGTTCTCTTACCTTTTCTCCTGGGGGCCCATGGGCTCCCTGTGGTCCTGGCATTCCCTGAAACAATCACATGTCATACGGTCAGATCTGGTCAGAGATCAGATTGGGCAATACCACAGATTACAGTTGTAATCCCACATCATTGTCAGGAGGAGAAAATGAGAATAGTATATTGAGTTATTTTCAAGTGTTTCAATTGGCTAAAATCTGTCCCCAATAACGTGGCCCCTTCTCTATGGCATCTCTCACCTGGGTTCCTGAGGTACCCTGCTGCCCTGGGGGGCCTGGCTCTCCTTGGGGACCCTGAGAGAGAAAAGGGGAGCGAGGAGGAAGAGATGGTTTGAGACTTTAAGAATCGTTTGCTCTCAATGGGAATAAATCAATGTGTCCCCCGAGGACAAAAGGACGGGAAAACATTCACTGGTCACTGACCAGGTTTCCTTTAGGACCGTGGGGCCCGTCGTTTCCACGCACACCCTGAGAGAGGAAAAAGAAAATAACACATTGAATAAATAGAAAAGATTACTAGTTATCAATTCAGGGTAAACAACACACATGACCTTAAATGGCCTGCTACAAAATGACTGTCTAGATGTGTACAAGTGATATGAACACGATCCTATACTGTAGGGCTGTTTTAGGAAGTGGCATGAGGGTGATGTGGTCTACTGACACTGTTCCACTGTGGTTCCGGGTTATATAGTTGCCTACTTTAGGGGTGCTTAGTACTTCCAGGGGTAGTATGAGGGTAAATGAGTCATTCTGGGTGATAGTGAAACTATCCCAGCGCAGGGTTTGCTTGGTCATGGTCATGTTTTAGGGGGCACTGTCATTGGCATAATTTTGCATAATTTTTGCTTATTTTAACCTAAAAAAAGTCTTAATACTAGTAATTGATCTTATTTCAAAATATTTACCTTAATACGATGATTAATACAAAATATATTTAGTTTTATCTTGAAATAAGATACATTACTGTATTAAGCCTTTTGTAGGTTAAAATAAGCAAAATGATCTACCAATGATGTTAGTTAATTTAGTTTGTTACAAATAAATAAGAAAATAACACAAATGTTAAGTTAATTATCACTCAATATAAGATATTTAGGCTTGCTTAGATTTTACTTTTTGCAGTGTAGCTTCACAGCCAAGTGGTTTTTGAGTAAACTGACATTCCAGTGTGGTGCACCAATGTGTGTACTTACAGGAGGTCCGGAGATTCCGTTGGGACCTTTAGGACCGAGCAAACCACGAGGTCCCTAAAGACAAGAGCAAATCAACACACTAACACAGAGAGAAGGAGCCTGGAACTGGTCAATAACAAGCAAGCTAAAACAGCTAGTCACTATAAACAACATAATACACCCAAAACATTTTATGGTGATGGTAGTGAGGAAGGAGCCAATGTCAACAGTAGTGTCAGAAACACACTCACTGGTTCACCTGGAAGTCCTCTGGGTCCGATGTCTCCGTCGTCTCCCTGGGAACAACAGACACAGACAGACAAAGGTGAACGACAGAGACAGAATGTGAGGAAGGAGGAAGGAGTTTGACAGATAAACAGGATCACGTTTAAAAGACTATGGTGGGAAATGAAGGTAAACTCAGTGTGTGAAGTTCTAGGTTAAGTGGCCACTGTAGTTCTGGCTGATAGACTCATAGGTGTACAGATCTCTATGGGGACATGGGACTGATAAGTCAATGTCTGAAGTTTCGCCAAACTACTTACCCTCTCTCCGTCCTCTCCAGGACCTCCGTGGGGTCCCAATCCTCCGGTATCACCCTAGAATGGTGGAACAGAGAGGGAGGGAAAACAACTAAAACAACAGCATGCTTAACCACACTTCTATTTCACTCTGTTTCCTTTGATTTGATTGGACAGGATCCTCCTTCCTGGTTCATAATCTTGAGTCACAATAGATCCAGACCGAGTCGGTTGGTTTTCCCAATCGATTTCCTTTCATTTGATAATCAACCTCTCTTTGATGATTCCTCTACTATATTTCTCTGGTGGTGTACTGTGTTGACCTTTGACCTTGAACTCACCCTGTGTCCTTTGTCCCCAGGCAATCCAGGCAGGCCATCGAAACCGCGGTCACCCTGCCAGAGACAGACACATCGTGTGAGGTGGCGGAGAAAACGGATTAGAACACAGTAGCAACAACACAATACTGTGGCACGTTCGAGATGCAGTTGGAAGTCTGAGCATCACATAAAATCCACACTGAGAACGGAAAGATATAAATGTGACCTGAACAATGTTTAAAAAGCAGCACACATGCAAAGTGCTGACCATACGGACAGTTTCAGAGAAACACGTGATCATAGAACAGAACTGGGAAGGAAAAGACACAAATTATGTTTACAACAAAACTAGCAGCTGAGAGCTTACCTTAGGCCCACCCTCTCCTGGCATGCCTCTGGCTCCATCAGCTCCAGCACGACCCTGAGGAGAGAGGGAACCACGGCGCTCACATCTTTTGTCACAGAATCTAATCTGCATGGCTGTAGACATAGCATACCACTTAGCGTGAAGTAATGTATTGGCATGCATACAAGCAGTATGCTCGTATTAACAATGGAATGTAGTCATAGAGGGCATCCCAAATGGCGCATTATTCCCTATATAGTGCACTACTTTTGACCAGAGCCCTATAGAACCCTATTCCCTATATAGTGTACTACTTTTGACCAGGGCGCATACGGAATAGGTTGCCATTTCAGACGCATCCATAAAGACAGTCGCGGGGATCCGATGGCGCTCACTTACCCTTCTTCCTGATTTGCCGGGAGGTCCGCTCAAACCCTGTGGTCCTCTGGGGCCCTGAAGAACAAAATAGATGTCTGTGATGAATGCCTGTCTGAATTGAGTATCAATCATAAACACATATAGAGAAATAGTCTCTACTACTACATTTCAGTTGAGGAAAATCAACCGTCTCTTTGGAACTGACCAGCACTACTGTGGTATAAAGGAACCTACATAAAGCCAGTCTGTGGTCAGAGACAGACATAGGGAAAGAGGTCCACGGACGTGGTTCTGGGATATCTCTTTACCTGAGGTCCATGATCCCCACCTTCACCCTTCAGACCAGAACTTCCAGGGGTACCCTGAGATAGAACAGAAACAATCATTACTGCGGAGAAACACACAGACGTCAATCAAATAGCCCAGCCACTCTGTTTCCTTCATCTCCTTGACGATCTGGGGACCATCCATACATGGTCAATATTCTGATACGTCGTCAGATTGGGAATGAGGGAAATGCGATGGAGGAAGGGTGACGGTACACACCAGGGGTCCTGTGCGTCCAGTGTAGCCCATTGGTCCGGGTGGTCCCTTCAGAGCCAGCTAAGAGAAAGGAGAAACAACGAGATGTCAGCACTTACCCATTACTCAGACCATTTTTGAACACATGCTGAAGAACAACATGAGAACCGCTTAAGAACACTGCCCGAAAGAGATTGCGTTCAACCTGCATGTTGTCCTGATGTTGTGTTTGTTAAATCAATTGGGGTGTTTTGTCGAGCGCGCTAAAGCTGTGTGATAAACCAGTGGGACGGACAGTGTTAAACTCTCGTCACTCACCCTGGCCTGAGACAGAATGGCCTGAGCCTGGGCCTCCTGCGCTGAGACCATGGGACCCTTGTCACCTCCACTGCTTCCGAAACGGAACTACAGAGAGGGGAAAAATGGTCACCAAATACATCATCTTCAACCCATTGTCCTAATAGGAGGAGTAAACATACTGAGGTGGAGCATGGGAGGGAGGGTCGAAGGTCGATGAGAGAAAACAGAGAGTGAGAGAAGGAGAGGGTCAGAAACAGAGGTCAAGAAGTGATGTAAGGGTGGGTCTTGGAGACGATTGACAGGAGGGCACTCACGGGCAGCATGACGGACGTTCCAGGGGGGCCTGGCACACCATCGGCACCAGCGATACCAGCCTTTCCAGGGAGGCCCTACAGGAGGAGAAACCAGCACAGCACAGTCAGCCTCTACAACAAGACAACTAGAATCTCAACCACAGACAAACCGTATAGGAAATAGAACTTCATCAGAACCACAGATATAAATATAAGATTAAGACTCACCCTCTCGCCAGAATCACCGACAGAGCCAGGAGGGCCAGATGGGCCATTAGGTCCGGGGAGACCCTAAGAGAGAAGAAGAGGATGGTGGGATGAGTAGGGTAAATAAAGGTGTTCTATTAAGACACAATTCAGTAGAAAGAGGCGGATGAAATGCACTTACTGCCTGTCCCTCTGGTCCCGGAGGTCCCTCAATCAACATACCCTGTGAAGAATGCAAAAACATGGAGAGTGTGAGATAGTGGTAGCATTTCAATGTTAGACGTTGCTAATTCTGTCCATAGAAATCCCAATGGAACTCTAAACTGCTTCTTGTGAAGCTTATGTTGACTACTGACTGTGGTGGTGCCCCCTGTAGATGAGGAGGTCACAGTGCACAGGAGTAGCTAATATAACTAAACAACAACATGAATGGCAACTCACAGGCTCAAGGACAGCAGGCTCTCCCTTCTCGCCTTTTACGGCACTCACTGAGGCCTGAGGAAAACACACATGTAACCCACAATACAGCACAGTCAATGCATATGCTTACAGACCCGACACACACTCAACCAAGAGCTTTTGTCAAACCTGTCGGCATGACGTGCAGCCAACAGAGTAAGGTAGAAATAATCATAGAGGTGGGAAATAGTCATAAAAGCAACAACATGAAGACAGTGGATTCACACGTGACCCAAAGGTAGCTCAAAATTGTTCTATGGCACGGCCTTGGAGAAATGAGGTGTTGTAGCGTTTGTTTGTAAAAGCAAGGGGACTATTTAATGGGTTAACCATTTCTCAATGGCACCGTTACATAGAACATTTTGTAGCTCCTTATCAAACTGAATAAATGAATGGATCGTAATCAAGTTACAGGAAACATACCTGCAAATGATGTGTGCTGGGTTGATAATACCAACATAGTATTCATGAGAGATACATTCAGTGCAGACAGAATATATACCGTGGTCTTTACTACTAAAGGCAAAACGAACAGAGTGGGTTTGAATCATAAAATGACTGCCTAAAATATAGCTTTTTACAAGGTTGTACAAGCAATAAAGTTCACCTGTTTTTATGTCTGAAGTATTGTAATCGTAAGAGTAGTCTAAAGAGACCACAGTGTCTAAGTGTAGAAACAAATCATGTAAGTAAGTCCAGCCCCTCGTTGGGCGCCAACTTTTCTCACTAAAAAGTCTTCAGGGAATCCTTCCCTCGGGGCGACCTATAACCTCAAGCTTAATAGCAAGTCCAAATCAAGCCATACACATAGAGAGGCATTAAAAACAAATGAGATCCGAGCCAGATCATTTGCTGCGCCTTTAGTACCTCTTTGTGTATGCATACTAACTAGAGTATACACCCAGTATACACAAATCATATTTCAATTCCTGTTAGAATTGAAATGAAGACTTAGTGGAAGCGGAGTGACTTACGCCTCCCTCGTCTCTCACAGCAGACAGGGCGGGGCCCATGTTGCCCTCGGTCTCTCCCTCGGGCAGGGGCTCGTTGTAGTCCTTGTAGGAATAATCGTATTCCTTCATGCCCAGGTCTCCAGTCACATACTCCTCAGTAAAGGCCTCGACCTCACCCCCTGCCTTGGCCAACTCTACCTCCTCTGCCACCAACGTTCCCTCCACCTGGGGCAGAGCGATGACGGAATGGAGGTGCCAAAAGAGAGAAAAAGAGGAGAGATAGAGAAAGAGAGAAGGGATAGTAAGAGAAAGAGAGGAAGACGAAGAGGATGATAGAAAAGAAATCCAAGATATTGATGAAAAGTAAAGTGACAGTAATGTCAATAGAAGGAAAAGGATGACAGTGAATGACAGATGAAGAAGCAGAGAGATACCGGGAGAAAAGGAGACGGCAGAGAGCGTAGTAAGTCTTACCTTTTGCGAAACACATACACTGACAAAGGGACATAGAGCATAGTGACACCTGGTGGACATCAAAAGAACAGCCAGTTCTTCAGGTAATTTCCTCACCAAAGCATGGAAAGCTTAAGGCTTCATGAATTCATTAAGGGCCTTCTGGTCTTTCTGGGGCCATCATCTCTTACACATGTAGGCATACTTGTGTTGATTCTTAAGCTTATAATAATGGCATGTTTCCACAAAAGATTTTATGGTTTTTCACCAGCTTGTGTGTTTGTGTCTAATGATTGAGTGACAGAAAAGAAAGTAGAATAATTGTGGGCTAGCAATACCCTAATAGGTCATACAGTTTAATAGTTTAGTTTATAAGACTCACTGACACAAACACACAGGAACGAGGTGAAGCACCCCACTTTGTGAAAACAAAAGCTGCTGCTATTTTGCAAAGCTATTAATACGTTCTTTTTTCTATTCAACTTACCACTGCTGGTTATGTAAAACATGTTGTAAAAGGTCCGACATTGGTTATATAGATACACATGACTGAATAGAATGATGGCTATTGAAATAAAGTAACCTATTTATTTCTAAAAAGAAAAAAAAAAATCTAATTCAAATGAATTTTTTTCAATGATTTACCATTTCTTTGAAGATAACAATAAAACAAATATTCCTATAAAATAAAGAGGACATACGACAGAACTGTGAGGAAAGAATCACACATTCAGGCTGATAGGGCTGAGGATAGCCACTATAATTCACTCTCAAAATGCAGTTAGATATGCTGTCAAACAAGAATGCATGACATCCATTCCTTTGTTGTGTGTATCAAACATTCTTATGCGACTCCCATTTTCTCAAGATTTTTGTTCTCATTTCAAGACGAAATGTGTTATCAAATAGAATCTTGATATGAGAACTACAAATGATCTTGGGTTTAGGGAAAATGAGAGCCACGTGAAAATGTTTGATAGGCCAAAATGAATGTGGTGCATTCCTCTTTGAAAAAGTGTGGCATGTCTCATAGCAATGGGGGCAATTTTTGGTTAGGATTGTTATAGTACGTGACAACTTGATACACTAGTTTGTTAAACTACTGGATGGCTGGGCTCACCTCCACATAGAAATTATAGGAAGTATATAATAGTAACTAATAATGAATATGTGTATTAACTTTAGCTGGGGAGTCTTTTGAACTAGTGTGATATCGTTGGCCTTCTCCCACTGTTTCGCTACGTGCGGTTTACCTGGCCAGTGGTCACTTCTTGTCCAATCACCTCACTCTCTGGCTGTAGGACCGCCTCCTCATAATAATAATCCGACTCTGTAGGGGTGTGGCCAGCCTCAGAATTTGCAGTTTCTACATCCTGATTGGTCAGTTCAAGAAGAGGTGGGGGGGACCAAGTTGGAGGTAGGCAGGTTTGAATGAGAAAGGGTGGTTAGCTTAAAGATGGTCAGGATCATGACTGATATGTTTCAAGAAAGGATGAGACACATTACAGGGGATGTTTGTCAGGTAAAAAGACAAACAACGAGTTTTGCCAAATAGTTCTCTGGCAAAACATGTTTTCAAAGTGTAGAAAATTCACTTTGAGTTAGAAAGACATTTTAGCAGTTACAAAATCTTGACGACTATAAATGTTGCCATCCGCAAGATTTAGGAAATCATCGAGATCAACTGTCCATGCTAAAATGTCTTTCTTGAATTCCCTGAACAATTTTGACTGTAAAAAGAAAGCCACAATGCCATGACAGGTTCATTAGGCCAAGTCTGCTCTTCTGCCGATGTCAGAAGGTTAGAGAAGGCCTAAACTTGACAAATCCTGGTGAGAATCGATGATCACTGTTATTAATAGTGGATGCATATTTTGTTTGGTATCCTCTGTGAAGTGGGACAGACTTTAACCAAAGACACGGGAAAAAGTTTGTCCCACAAAAAGCAGCCTCACAGAACAAGTTCAACTATTTCCAGAGGTATTCGTAATGACTAAATACTTACTCGTTTTTCAATCAGTGTGCACTTATCTGAGAATTGTAATACACATGGTTTTGACATTTCACCTTCTCTGTTGAGAAACCATCTTAGAGCTTCATTACATTAACATACTCACCCATGTGAATAGTAATCGAGCCAGAGGTCTACGGTGTACACTTAATGAAGTTGAACTGATACCAAAGCATGTTTAGCGTGCTTAGTTTCCGTGAGACTGCTTCATTCATATTTCATTCAAATATGATCAGGACAAAGACGACTCTTTGAGAGAACACACGTTTTGAGAGAAGAAAAGACAGAGAGAAATGGGAAACATGTTGTTGTGCGGTTGTGTGGGTATATATGTTTTCTGTCTTCAATTTTCTGTGTAAGAAAGACATGCACACAGCTCGTTCACTTGATTAGTGCACCACTCGTTATTATTTCATGATTTAAAAAAAGACAACAGGCCTTGTGTGAACGTTGAGAACAGATTCTGAGTTTCAGGAGCTTTGAAGGGGAGTTTGTAAGGAAACGGAGAGGAGACTGTACAGATAGCCATGCTTCAATATGACAGTCTGTTACACCGCTATATCATATAGGTTCTCACCATCATATAGATATATAAACGGAAGAGAGGGTCCAGGTTGGTATGGGCCAACTTCCTTTCTGAGGTCCAGGTAGTCCACCACCTAGGTTTTACACTAACTTCTATAGTGGTTGGTGGTTCAGTTGAAAAAGCATTGCAGTCACAAAACCGTCAAACTGTGCAGTTTTAGCTTTATAGATGGTAAATCCAAGATTGGTAAATGATATGTATAATTTAGACAACAAGTATAAATCAGGTAGTTATTATATAGATATGAATTTGAAACAGATAAGTCACAGCTTTTTAGTACTACTGTAATCTATGTAAGTAATATACCCATGGTGAAGGTATGTATCGTTGTATAAAAAAAATATTATCTGCACATCAAAAGTATCTAAAAAATTAAAAAAACTCTTACACCTAAAACTTGGCACTAAAACTATTATCAATTTTAAGCAGACACTACAAGTCTGCTTGTTGATGGACATTTGCAGTAAAATCTGGATGGAGAACGACCTGGTCCCCAGAAGGGATAGGTGGAAGATACAGCACTGGACTGCCACCATGGGCTCTTTGTTTGTACCTGTTGATAACCGTTGCCCTGTTTCTTCTTTGGTTTTTCCGGCACAGGGACGACGGTGCCACTGAGTGCAGTCTTGCCAAAGGGAGGCATTTTTTTGGTCATCGATTTGATGTTATTTACATCAAGCACCACCTTGGTTTTCTCTGGCAGCTCTTTCTTTGGTGCAGGTTTGAAGGGAGGAACTTTGATGACAACTGACACTGTTGGTTTGGCTTTAGTGATCTCAGTTTTTACTACTTTAACTTTGACTTCGGTTTCTGGTTTTGCTGGTTTCACTTTGGTGACCACAGTGTTTTCTATTTTAACTTTAGTGACTTTTTTTTCTGGCCGGGCTTTAGTGGTTTCAGGTTTTGCTGCTTCTACACCATTGCCATTAGCTTTTTTGTAACTGCCGCTTTTTCCATTACCATTAACTTTCTTATCCTCAGCAGTTTTACCGTTGCCATTAACTTTGGCCTCACCTTTTACTTTCTTCTCAACTACAGGTTTGGCATTGCCATTGACCTTGGAATTACCATTTAGTTTCTTCTCTACTACAGGTTTGGCATTGCCATTGACCTTGGAATTACCATTTAGTTTCTTCCCTACTACAGGTTTGGCATTGCCATTGACCTTGGAATTACCATTTAGTTTCTTCTCAACTACAGGTTTGGCATTGCCATTGACCTTGGAATTACCATTTAGTTTCTTCTCTACTACAGGTTTGCCATTGACTTTTTTTTCACCGCCATTTTTTGTGGCAGGTGTGGGCTTGGCCACTGGTGTGACTGCAGTGGGTTTGATCTTGGCCAGGAGGACTTCAATTGCAGTTGGTTTGGCTTTGGCTTGTTTGGCCGGGGAAGGCTTGGCTTTGGTGGGCTTGGCGGCAGCAGGTTTGGTTTTAGCTAGTTTGGCTGTGGCAGGTGCGGCAGCTTTGGCCTCAAGCCTGGCAATCTCTGCTTTCGCAGGTTTGGAGGGGGCAGGTTTTGCCGCTTTAACTACTACAGGTTTTGCCGCCTTTACTACAGGTTTTCCCGCCTTAACTACTACAGGTTTTGCCGCCTTAACTACTACAGGTTTTGCCGCCTTAACTACTACAGGTTTTGCAGCCTTAACTACTACAGGTTTTGCAGCCTTAACTACTACAGGTTTTGCAGCCTTAACTACTACAGGTTTATCTGCCTTAACCACTACAGGTTTGCGTTTGTCAGCATTGCCATTGGCATCCTTCTGTTGTTTATGCATATTGGTTGTGTTGTGTTGTAGTTTGTGTGGGTGTTGAGAGAGGAGAGGTAGAGAGATACATTGGGGGTGGGAGGGGGTGAAGGAACAAGGGATGGATAGATGGAGAGGGAAAGACAAGGGTGGATGTTTTGAGACACAGTGATTTAAAGATGGCTTAGGCTTTTGGGTGATTTACTGAGACTGTTCTGGCATTACTGGATACAGCAGAAAGTGCGCACCTTTAAAAATACTTTGTGTCAATGTAGCACAGGAAAGATGGGAAGTAAGCATTTTATAGCCAATTGAAACCTTGACTAATCGGAACAAGGTAGGGATGTAGTTATTTGCCAATGACAACACTCAAATTACAACAGGGGTCAGTGTAGAATGATCTTTTGGCAGTCAATTTAATACAGTGTGTAGCCTAATACTCAGCACGTACGGTGCAATGGATGCTGATCTCTCCAGTAATGCCATTCTCCATATTAAAAAAGCAGCATCTCTGTGCTAATGAAAACTGGAACCTGTGGCTGGCAGAGGCACTGGGGATATAACAGTCAGGTAAAGCTGTAGCCAAGGACACACTGAGAAGCCTCTGATGCACTGAGCCGTCCAACTGCAAGAGAGCGGTGAGCTCATAGCCACAGAGAAGCAGCAGCACTGCACAAAAGTTAGTTTTACTGGGGCGTGATCTGATCTTAACTAGATGAAGAAAATACACAGATGGGAACAGATATATTCAAATTAAAGGCAAATACAAAAATATGTACAGTTTGTATGCATATATGTAGAGAATAGCTCATTGGACATGCTATGGGAAACATGTATATTATACATAATGAGATATTGACAACTAAGGGATCAAATATCATAAAAAAGGGACATTAACAAACACAAGTATTTAGACAGGCAGTGAAACCGAGACACAGAGAGATTGACAGACAAATGGGCAGACAGGGGCATATTTAGACTCACAGACAGACTCATTGATACCTTAAATTGACCAAAAGACAGGTAGACCCGATAACACAGTCAAATATGTGGACGCATGCGATTACCTTTAAACATACGACAAGCAGAAGTGCAGTTGTTAATCCCATAATGAATCAGACATGCCAATGATATGTTAATGCAGACACACCTGATGCATAGCAGCCCTTTCTCACCCACTGCTGTCTGAGTTGAATAATCCTTCCCCATCCTCAACTAGTCATTTTATACAAATGCTCTACTGTTTTGTCATAAGAATTTGCTTAAACTGAGACTCAGACCCAGTGATATGACGCTATCACTGAGTCTACCTTTAATGTTTATTTTGGCACAAAACATGTACTGCATTAAGTTGTTATTTCCAAGTTGAGGGTAATAATCATATGAGCAACTGCAAATAAGGATATCAAAATATATCGCCCATTGTTTTGTATTCATTAATTTTCCTTCCTTCTCTTGACAGTTGGTCCAGCCCAGTGTGGCCAGAGAATAAGGGAGAGAGGGGCAGTGTGGCCAGAGAATAAGGAAGAGAGGGGCAGTGTGGCCAGAGAATAAGGGAGAGAGGGGCAGTGTGGCCAGAGAATAAAGAAGAGAGGGGCAGTGTGGCCAGAGAATAAAGAAGAGAGGGGCAGTGTGGCCAGAGAATAAGGGAGAGAGGGGCAGTGTGGCCAGAGAATAAAGAAGAGAGGGACAGTGTGGCCAGAGAATAAGGGAGAGAGGGGCAGTGTGGCCAGAGAATAAGGGAGAGATGGGCAGTGTGGCCAGAGAATAAGGGAGAGATGGGCAGTGTGGCCAGAGAATAAGGGAGAGAGCGGCAGTGTGGCCAGAGAATAAGGGAGAGAGGGGCAGTGTGGCCAGAGAATAAGGGAGAGATGGGCAGTGTGGCCAGAGAATAAGGGAGAGAGGGGCAGTGTGGCCAGAGAATAAGGGAGAGAGCGGCAGTGTGGCCAGAGAATAAGGGAGAGAGCGGCAGTGTGGCCAGAGAATAAGGGAGAGAGGGGCAGTGTGGCCAGAGAATAAGGGAGAGAGGGGCAGTGTGGCCAGAGAATAAGGGAGAGATGGGCAGTGTGGCCAGAGAATAAGGGAGAGATGGGCAGTGTGGCCAGAGAATAAGGGAGAGAGCGGCAGTGTGGCCAGAGAATAAGGGAGAGAGGGGCAGTGTGGCCAGAGAATAAGGGAGAGATGGGCAGTGTGGCCAGAGAATAAGGGAGAGAGGGGCAGTGTGGCCAGAGAATAAGGGAGAGAGCGGCAGTGTGGCCAGAGAATAAGGGAGAGAGCGGCAGTGTGGCCAGAGAATAAGGGAGAGAGGGGCAGTGTGTGTGCTGTACCTGAACCCCCAGTGCCCCACGTTGTAAACATACCTACACATCCTCATATATACCACAATGACAACATGTAAATTACATTCCTGCAACATCAATAACACAATGTTAATTCAATGCGATAGGTGAGGTGAAACGAGGTGATGTAAGAGGATGAGTGGTCGTGTGAATGACATCATGAGAATGACATCAACAGTATTACAGATGGGAAATAGAGTGACAGGGAGAGAGGCATGGCGACCTAAACTTTCACAATGCTATAAGGGATTTCTTACAGTAACAAGTCCCTCTCATTGCAAAACATGTACAAAATGATGTACAAAAATGATGTCATTCTATTTTCATGTACTGAGCCTGAAACGTATATATTTGCCTTCATACCTCTTTCTCTGTGCCTCTATCTCTCCCTCATTTCCCTCTATTTTGATTCTCTTCCTCCCTCTTGACCTGTTGAGTGGGGCCCCCTGGTTGGGGGGGGGGGGGTCTGTTGTTTCCCCATAATAATAGAGGTACTCATGGTCATCTTGCTCCTCATCAAAGTACTGAGAGAGATGGGGGTGTGGGCAAGAGGGTCGTACAGGCAGAGGAATGGAGGCAGTGGAATGAAGGACAGGAGGGGCGAAGGGTGAGTTTGAAAGGGAGAGAAAGGTAGAGGGGGTGGAGAGGAATGCATGAAAGGAGAGAGGGAGGGGGGAAATATGGTGGGGATGAGTGCATTGATTGGAGAAGTAAATAAAAGCAATGTTTTACGATTCATTAGGACTCCATGTGTCGATTAATGTCTGGAGCGCTTGTAATGGAGACACATGGAGAGTCTAGATGAATGAGAAAACAAACGCAAATGAATAAAACCACGCCGATTTATATTCATTCAACAGCACTCATTTCAGTAGCATCTCTAAAACTTCTGGGATTGGTGCATCCAAAGCGATACTTTCTCCATAGTCATGAAATGAAATGACGAAGAGTAGAGAAGCAGTCTGATTGTATCATCCTCTTTCCCCAACCTCTCTGTCTTCCATTTTGTTCTAAAAAAAACATTTTATTCAAGTTGAGTTCAAATCAACTCTGATTCAATGCGTGTGTGTCTTTATTGCAATAAGTCTTGCATCAGGATTTCAACAAACCCAAACAAATGAAAAACTACATTTGACATGACTTGACTTTTGCTCCGTTTCTCATCAGTTTGCCTGTATTACTGAAGTACAACAGCACTGTTTCTATTGTGTATGGTTTGTGGTGGTAAACAAAGGGCTCTCCTTTCATTTAATTCCCTCAGAACACACGTAGGTGAGGTGGAAAGTGGATAGATACAAATTCACAATGCGAGAGGACAGAGCAGCACTTTGATGACTTCCTGGAGCTGTCGATGTCTGGGGATGACGAGGCCTCACTGCCTTTAGTGAGCAGAGGAGTTTGTGTGGACATGCCACCATATCAGTGAATATTGGGTTTAGGATGGCGGTATTGTACTGCAATATGCTATAATGTGTTCTGTTGCATGAACTTGTGTGGGACGAAGTTGTTTTATGCTGTGGTTGTGATGCTTGAAGTAGCTGGACTGCATAGATAGACTGTAGTGAAGTGAGTTGCATTGATATTGAGTGGTACTTTCAAAGAACGCTGTGACTTAGCGGTGTAATGGTGAATCCTAATTCACTTCCAGGTTACTGTTCAGTGTATGTGGTGTTTTGTTGTGTTACTCACGTATGTGTTGGGGTCCTGGGACTGGGTTTTGGGTAGAGGGGAGTCACAGTCAGGGCTGTAGTGTTCACAGAAGTCATAAGCAGCCTGAGGGTTGGATGCGATTAGCAGCTGTTGGATATCACCCTGTGTGGGAATTAGAAAACAAACAGAAAACCTTGTTGAAAGGCAACGTAATTGAATTGGAATCAGTTCCTGAGCTGAAAGCAGAGTTGTACTTTGTCAGCTTAAGGATTTGAACTTGCAACCTTTCGGTTACAAGTCCAACGCTCTAACCACTAGGCTACTCTGCCGCCCCGTAATGACATAACATGGTAGCCTATTTAGTGAAGCAGATTGAACACCTCAATAAAAATGCTACCACTACAACAGACGGAAAAGGAAGCAATCTAATAATATTAGGACACGTATATCTCTATGGCATTAGTGTCATATATACTGAGTGTACAAAACATTAGGAACACCTGCTCTTTCCATGACAGACTGACCAGGTGAAAGCTACGATCCCTTATTGATGTCACTTGTTAAATCCACTTCAATCAGCATAGATGAAGGGGAGGAGAGAGGTTAAATAATGATTTTTAATTCTTCGAACATCGATACTGTATGTGTGCCATTCAGAGGGTGAATGGGCAAGACAAAATATTTAAGTGCCTTTATACGGGGTATGGTAGTAGGTGCCAGGCGCACCGTTTTGTGTCAAGAACTGCAACGCTGCTGGGTTTTTCATGCTCAACAGTTTCCCGTGTGTATCAAGAATGGTCCACCACCCAAACGATATCCAGCCAACTTGACACAACTGTGGGAAGCATTGGAGTCAACATGGGCCAGCATCCTTGTGGAACACTTTCGACACCTTGTAGACTCCATGACCCGACGTATTGAGGCTGTTCTGAGGGCAACTCAAGGGGGTGCAACTCAATATTAGGAAGATTGTTCCTAATGTTCTGTATACTCAGTGTTTAGCTCTATGGCACTGGGGACTAGTGCCTGCATGTGTGACCTCTGACCTGGAAGACCTCCTCGTCCAGCAGGCGTGCTCCGAACACGGTGATGCCCTTGGTGTCCACCACAGGGTTTTTGCTGCGGGGCAGGGCCCTGGTCATGCGCTTCTTACAGTCCAGGAGCAGGGTGACGTTCTTCTTCGACACGGAGATAGCGATGCGGTGCCACCTACAGGCAGGGAAGAGGTAAAGCACAACTGTGTAATATGTTGGAGGGGGTTGCTTAAAGGAAACTCCAATGTACACAGTTTAAGTTATATATGTGTGTGTGTGTGTGTGTGTGTGTGTGTGTGTGTGTGTGTGTGTGTGTGTGTGTGTGTGTGTGTGTGTGTGTGTGTGTGTGTGTGTGTGTGTGTGTGTGTGTGTGTGTGCACGTGTGTGCGCGTGCGTGTGCGTGTGTGTGTGTAAGACTTATGGGACTTCACACGATTGAAACCTGTTCTGGGACAGGGGTTTTCAAACTTCTCCTCTGGGACCCCTGGCCGATCCACACATTTAAACTATCCCAGAGCTAACATACCAAAGTTTGACTTGTCAACTAACTATCAAGCCATTGATAAGTTGAATCAGTGACTGAGTTCAGGGCTACAACAAAATTGTGAAATGTCTGGGAGTCCTTGTGGAGAGGTTTGAAAACCACTATTCTGGGACACTGAGGGAAAATGAGTCAAATCTCAGAACAACCCTACAAAATCTGACTAATGAAGAAGATGATGTCATTTGTATGAAACATGTGTATGAAACAAAAACAACCATGCATGGAACCCCCCCCCCCCCCCCCCCCCCACAAAAACACACACACACACACACACACACACACACACACACACACACACACACAAACACAGAGCCGCGGGACGCGTTGTTACTGACTTGCCGTCGGCCAGGTTGACGCCGCTGAAGAGGGGGTAGTCCTCGGGCGCGGGCCTGCCGGTCTGGTCCTCGTACAGGAAGACAGGGGAGCGTCCCAGCTCCACACCCAGCTGCTGGACACCCTGCTCACTGTAGATGGACAACAGGAAGGCCTGGAGGCCCGCATGGGCCTTGACCAGAGCCATGATGGAGAAGTTCTCTGGGAAACGACCTGGAGGAGACGGGGGGAGGAGGAGGCATGAAGAGAAGAAAAGAGGAGGAATAAAGAAGAAAGGGGAGAAAGGGAGGCATTGGGGGAAGAAGGATATTAGATACAGTGGCTGGGCAGACGATTAATGAGATGTGATGAAATTCAAATTAGAGTTAGGGCTGTCTAAGAGTAGACAGTTGCATGTTTTATTTGAATGTAAAAGCGAGGGTTTGAAGGATTGAAGTGTGAACAGACAGGTGGGTGTAGAGAAATCGAGAACCCAAACAAACAAAAAAGCTTAAATGAGCGTTTTGACTTTTCAGGATATCTTTCATCCACTGAAGTGCTACTTACAATCCTAACGCGCTTCAGGGTCTCAGACGGTAGTTAGTTGCTTAATGTGTTCAGGCTCTTCCAAAGGCATTTACATTTCACATGCTCTTGCACGAAATAATGATATGCCTAACGCAAAAGCAATCTAGCACTAAAGCTGCAAAGTTATGGTCCAACTAACCTCCTTAAGGTAATTGTAAGATGAAAATAAACCCTAAAACTGAACAACAATGAAAAGAAACACAAAAAAGAGACACAAATAGCAATCATGACACATTACAAAAAATTTATTCACCGAACGCACGAGGCATGAATTGTACGCCCCAGTCTGTTTCCATTATTTCAGCAATCCATCCTATTTACAGGTTATGTCGACCACATCTTTCCAAGTCAACCTGAGGGATGAGGTATGTTGTAGCTTTAGTTCATTTGAGGCCTGGGTCGTGTTCATTAGCGCACGCATCGGAAGACGTTTTAAATGTTTTGCAACGGAAAACGAAAATGAACGTTTCTTATTGGGAAAGTACAGGCAGTCCATCACTGTTTCAGTTTGTTTTCATCCGTTTGGTGCCTAATGTACATGACCCAGTTAGACATGAATATAGAGGTACCTGAGAAGAGTTGATTGGTAGGGGCAGAGATCTGGGCCTTCTTGGAGATGCGGTAGGCATGGTCAGCGGTGCCGGCACGGCGGGAGGTGCAGAAGCCTGGAACCTTCCGCACCCCCTCGGGGAGAGAGGGCAGCTGCAGCATCCGCAACACATCCACTGGATCTGAGGAGAGACGGCGAGCGAGAGAGGTTTAATAGATTGAAAAACCATCGCTCATTCATATATTTTTATGTACATATTCTTATTCATTCCTTTACACTTGTGTGTATAAGGTAGTTGTTGTGGAATTGTTAGGTTAGATTACTTGTTAGATATTACTACACGGTCGGAACTAGAAGCACAAGCATTTCGCTACACTCGCATTAACATCTGCTTACCATGTGTATGTGACAAAAAACATTTGACTTGATTTGACATATCACAATAGTTTCTGTATATACCTTGGTCTGAGACCCACCACCATGGACAATAACCATTCCAGTTAGATTTGTAGATTCAATATTAGGCCTGTATCCTAAAGTTACACTCCAAGTATCACAGACATAATTATTGCTGTAAACTTTCACGGTAATAGAAAGTCCCCATGCCAAGTCCACCATCTTCTACACTCCATCTAACCCCAGGAACAGCCTACTCTATTCGACCAGTGTCTGTCAAGCAAATATAACAAGCGCCATATATGTGATAGTGCTGAGTCATGGAAGCCTGTGCAAACAGAATACACCCATCGCTGACATCACCGCCAATCTCACATCCTGCCTCCAGACCAGGTATGACTGTCTGTCAATCTGAAGGCGAAAGAAACGCACACCTGTTGAGGCGAGGTGCTGGCTAGCGGAGTAGAACACTTGAAAATGAAAGGCAGAGCCGCACACTCTAGGAGCTCAAGATGCAATAATTGAAATACCGACGTTTCGACAGGCACGCTGTCTTCATCAGGGTATAATGACTGTCCCTCATACTTTGCTTGGCTGAACCAATCGGCTGACTCCTCAGGGCAGGTTTCCCAGGCCCACATTAAACCTACTTCTGGGCAGCAACAAAAAATCCCTTTCAAATGGGGATTCTCAATTGAGCGTGCATTTTAGCTAAGATCTGGATCCAGGAAACTGGTCTGTTCTGCCCAAGTAAGACTTGGGTTGGATAAGATGTGGAATGCTATAGCTTTACTCAATCAAACCAGGAAACAGAGTTCCAGCGATAAGTAAAACAACTTCTTGCGATGCGAGAAGGCATGCTTGAATTCATGTACTCAACAGAGCAAGTATTACTTCAAAACATACTCTATTACCGAGCAGGAAGAATAATTTTGACTCCACCCAGTTACCAATTTAGCCGGAATGGGGCCCTTGGTTGGTTCAGGAATGTGACAAAGTTCCTGGACACTCCAACAAGACACCCGTGTGCAGCCTAAGGAAGCCAGGTACTCCCATCTTTCTTCACTATGTTTCAGTGGATGGTCTTTTCTCTAAGTTGTATTATTTTTCAGAGTTGGTCTTGGCTGCCCTGTCTGTGTTCGAGATGCTAGGTGGGTTTTTCTATACTGTTAGTGGGGTGGCAAAGATGAATTTATCGTGCGACCTGCAGCGACACTAGTCCTAATATCCTTAGGATGCCAGTCAAGCGTTTTAAAGGCAGGAATTATGGGAATGACTGAATTACCGCAGACCTTTAATATGAATTCAAATGACATCTTTGCTTTAATGTCGCCATTACAATGAAAAACAGTAAGCCATATGTATTATGGTTACTCCCAGTTATTCCCAGAGAAAAGCAATCACAGTAATGTACCTTTTGATTAACTGAAAGATCACAGTCATATGTAACGATATGGTACGATTATTCCCATAGGAAAGTCTGTACTCTGTATTGTAGTGTAAATACCACTGAATTAGAACATACGGTATTACATCATTTTTAGCACAATGATCCAATCCAGGCTCATTGTGTTTAGGTGACACCCAGAGTTAACAACCAGTTTGAAGGCCTCAGGTGACAATATTTGGGGAACTCTCAAATGGTGCGTTAATATTGACTCAGAGAATCGTGACCACAGTCTATTACCAGCACACTAACTCTGAGAGACAGAGAGAGGGATGAGGACGGGGCAAGGGTCTATGAGAGAGGGAATTCTTTATAAACAGAGAGAGAGAGAGAGAGTGATATTGTAATGCCCCATTAACTCTCCAAAACAGTAACCTGGAGAACAAGACAGGGGGGAGAGAGGGAGAGGAAGAGAGAGAAGGGGGTAGAAACAGGGAGAGAGAGAGAGTGAGAAAGAGAGGGGGGATTGAGAGAGAAAGGGGGTAGAAAGAAGAGAGAGAGACACACACAGAGAGAAAGAGAGACACAGAGAGAGAGAAACAGAGAGAGAGAGAGAGAGGACGAGAGGGACGAGAGCGAAAGAAAGGAAGAGAGAGGGAGAAGGAGAGAAACTGCAGACAGCACAGCCCTGTGATGCTGGATACTGTATCAGATTCCACCGCAGGATCACACACACAATGAGCACCTCTGTTTCGGCCTGCTCACAGCTGCCCTGCTCAATGAGCCCTTCCTGCCAGGAGGTCTTGGGAGAGGAGGACGAACGAATAAAATGACAAACACACACCCACAAAAAAAACATACACGCGGGACAAATATGGAGCCAGCCGGGGGTAGACAAGCCACCTCTCTCTCTCTTTGCCCACTTTCTTTCTCCTGTCTCCCTCTCCTTTAAGTCACACATTTGATCACAGAGTAGAGACCACCCTGTACACCGTGTCTTAAAGGGGAGTACCGGGTGTGTAAAAGGAGTAAACGCCCTGTACTGTAAATGATAATCATTCTTTTATCCCTCACGTTGCTTTATTCACAGCAGCCCAGCAGTGAGCTACAGTAATGATGAAATCACATTAACCAATCACATAGAAATTGAACTAGGCTATCTATATATTTCATGCAAATAGCCAACATACAGTAGTACTATTGTGTAGTATGTTCCATCCATTATCCACCAGGATGTTAGACATTGTTCTTGGAGCCTTTTATATGTAGGCCTTATTATCATCAACAAAACGTTTTCACATATAGCACTAAGCCCAATCAAAACAATCCTAAATGTAAGACCATTGGAAAATGTAGTGTAATGTAATGTAAACAAATAGGAGTGGCACAGCTGCTTTAATGTAATTAACTTAATTGACCACTAGATGGGGCCAGGTCAGACACAGAACTCTCCTGACAGCTGTCAGAACAGGAGCCTGTTCAAGAGGGTCAGACGTTACAGAACGCTCAGATAGAAAAGTACTGAGGAGAGCAGATGTGATTGTCTGTCAGGTAGAATAAGGTCTCCTGTTAGCTCTATTCATTACATTTCTATCTGCACTTCCATGGTTTATTTCACCCACAATTCTTTCCAGATGTATAATTAACATTAATATACAAACGATATATTGTGGCCATAACTGATCACAGTTTAAACACTGAGTCCATACATCCAGGCCAATACATATTTGAACATAAAACAGCTAACTGACCCAAAACCAACCGAGTGAAACACACAACCCTGTTGTCCAAACACAAACTGTCCAAACACAGAGACTGTGAACAGACACTGTTGGAGGAGACTAGGTGACTAGACACACACACACACACACACACACACACACACACACACACACACACACACACACACACACACACACACACACACACACACACACACACACACACACACACACACACACACACACACACACACACACACACACACACTAAACAGAGTGCTGTGAGACCACTGCACACCAGAGCCGTCACGCTCCAGATGAGCCTATAGACTGGTGCACTGGTGCCCAATAAAACTGCAGAGCTTTTGTAACACTGTCCAACGTTAAACAAGGAGAATGAGAATCAGTGCTGAGGAGCTTTCTTCACTTCACCCCGTGGGTAACCTCGCGTTTCCCGCCTCCACCCTCGCACCTTTCACTCTTTCTTCAGGGGCATCCTTGTACAGTGGCGCCAAATACCAGACAGGCACACCACCTGACACCTTGACCCCCTCACCTCTCACCTTCACTGTCACACAAAGCTGACATTGTTAGAGAGAGACAGAGAGAAAAACAGGGAGGGACAACATGAAAGTGTTGCAGACAGGATGGAATGAGAAGGAGACTAAAACAGGAAGTGAAAACGGCTAAAACATAGAGGAGATGGGAGATGATTGGAGAACACACAACACTTTAAAAAAGGCAAGAATCCAGACCAAAACCAAGTTTGTCCTCAATTTCCTCTCTTTCGTTCTCTTTCGTTCTATCGCTCTCTCTCTCTCTCTCTCTGCAATAGTAAGGCATGTGTTCAGCTCAGACTGGAGGCCTATAATTTACATCAGTATTCTCTATAGTTATAATGTATTTATAATCCTCCATGTACACAGACAGAAAATCCATTATAACCACCCACACTATAAAAATGAGCTATTGAGGCATATGATATATATATTTATATACAATTAGGACTTAATATGAAAGAATGCACAACTTCAAAGTGAGGTAAGATGTTTGGAAGGGTTGCCTGGGGTAAGTACAAGAGACTACTGAAGATTGACGAACTCAACCTCAAGTCGAGAAACTTCGAACGACTTCTAACCATCAAACATTCCACAAAACCACTGATGAAACCTCGCCATATCATATAATGTAAGAATACACTTGTCGTTTGACATGTACATACAGAGCTCAGTAAAAAGGACGTTTTCAGAAAGCCTAGCTAACACACCTCAATGTCTAGTCCTAACATGGTTATGAATATCTCCAAATGTGTTTTGATTGACAGAGACATCACAAGACACCGGATCACATGATCGCACAATCTATCGTAGCCCGTGACTACAGCTCAGGCCTAACCTCGTAACGGTTGCATTGTTTGTTGTTGTCCTAGACCTGCAGCCTCAAAAACATGAGGCAGAGTAGAAGATCACAACAGGTCAATGTGCACAGGTCAATGCTGTAGAAAACCCACAGGAAAGCACTCGTTCTCCTATGCAAGGGATCGTACCCTCAAGCAATGATAAGTGAATGGTAGGATGAGACAAGCAGGACAGTATGGTGGACAGCAGTGAATCACAGTTCATTCTTTACATTATAAAGTCAATGAGGAGGTGGGTTAACTACAGCCTGGTTAAACCAGACTGAGTGCTACGTTCACTAATGTTTTACTTAGAGTGTAGTGTTTAGTCTGGTTTAACCAGGCTAGGAAGATTTAAACCTAACCATTGCCCTATGCTACAAAAGTAGGCCAATCCCCGATTGGCAGTTCTACTGCAGAGTGCCAACGTGGACCGTGAGGCATGTGGTTCAGTTCAGTCAGTGACTCAGTTGGGCCGTGGATAGGACTAGCCATAAGGGAGGATACGTGGACCACAAGGTCTCTATAGGACCACTAGGCCTCAATGTGAGAGGCTTTGATGCCTTACTAAAGCGTACAGCCCAAACAGCCAGTGGCAAATAAAGAATCTTAACTGAGGCATAGTTGGAAGGCTAAGATACTGCACGTCTTCTTGGCAGTTAGGCCTAGTATCCAACAGAAGCGCAAGCAAGAATCCAACTCAGGGAGTAACAAGTTAGTGCCCTTCCATGTTAAACACATGGCTTAAATAGTCCCACATCATAACCAGGTGCTCCACAACTCTGTTTTACATGTAGGCCTAAACGTCTAAATTCAATGCCATATACAGATATACAACAAACTGTGTTGGCACTTTTTAATGCAGCATAGCTGCCATGTAGCTTTACAGCACTCTGCCCAACCAGGAAGGAGTCTGACTGGAAAACAGTGAAATCAAACCAGACTGAGGCCTAAGCAAAGTATACCGAAGAGCTTCCAGCCTATTTACCACTGAGCCTAGGAATGGTGACTAAGTCAGGCTCGTTAAATAGTGCTGCGGAACGATGCAGATTACAGAACAATAAGGTATCATCATCATTGTTTGTGGAGGCACTTGGCGACGTTCCATCCGAGCCTGGAAATACCCTTCAGAATACCCAACATTCTGAAATCTTTATAGGTGAGCACTACCTTGAATTGGAACATCATTTGAGGTGGGGAGATGATGGCAGGCGATGGTTTTTCATCTCTAAATGGCCCACTATGTTATATGAAGGGGGCAGCGGTTGCATAGACCATACAAGCAGCCAAAGAGCCGTCTGACTCTCTTGCGCCGGGGGCTCTGCAACCATACAATGTGGAAATCACTGGTCTCTAAAACATTTACCGTGCTCATAAAATGAAGAGAATTCTAGATGACTAGGACCATAAATTATAACTTCAGTTCAGTTCCTGAGTAAGACTGAAATAACAGAATGCTATTTATATGCAATTTATAGTCTTACATCTCATGCATGTCCACTCATGGACAGCTGATGCCTTCAAATGTATAAAATATTGCCTGTCTGAAATAATTGATACAAATCTACATGTAAAAGTACCCATCTAAGTTTCCGGACACGCCTACACACACTTCCTACAACCAGGAAAATAACAGTGACTGGTTTACCAGGAACATGAGGCCTAGGCTGACAGTGTATGATTATGCTCTGGCATGTCAATTTTCAGAAAACCGCTTGAAGATGTCTAACTATCTCTCTCGCAAAACCCAAATCACCTCCCTCAAAAGCAGAGCGCTGAAAGAGCCTCTAGTCTGATGGGCTCTAGTCTGATGGGCCCTAGTCTGATGGGCTACTGCGGTTAGTCTGAAACGTGACTATGACATTTATGGTTGGCAGTGGCATGAACTAGTTAGGCCCTTTTTAACACGGCAAGATTTCAGATTTACAGCTTTACACGGTTGATATGCAGTTAGGGCCTTCGGTTGTGCATGTTTCACATCTACAGTACGACCGCAGTCTGGGCCAAGCCAAAAGTCTATCTCCGGGTGTGCAGAGTGGGATGTGGGCAACCGGGGGTGTCGGTTCATGACCCATCGTGGATGCTTGGATGCCCCTTTGGTTTTCCTTTGTATTGATGGTTCTTGACCCACCATACACCACTCCTCAACTCTCATGATAAGTGAATAGAGGAGACGGACACCTCTCATGATAAGTGAATAGAGGAGACGGACACCTCTCATGATAAGTGGTACACTAACACTAGGCCCTTGTGACTGAACAGTATCTGCTATCTAGTGTGCTGGTCTGATGAGCTCTCCACCACTGCTGCTAACTGTTGGAGGCAGCTAAAGTAGCTATGGTACTGCTCAACTTCAGAGACAACATGGAACTGGACAAAAGCAACACACATGCCAAGATGAAGGAGAGAAAGAAGGAGAGGGGAAGAGAGTGTGAGAGAGAGAGAGAGAGAGAGAGAGAGAGAGAGAGAGAGAGAGAGAGAGAGAGAGAGAGAGAGAGAGAGAGAGAGAAAGAAAGAAAGAAAGAAAGAAAGAAAGAAAGAAAGAAAGAAAGAAAGGGAGGGAGGGAGGGAGGTGGAGAGAGTGAGAGAGAGAGAGAGAGCGAGAGAGAGGTGGAGGGAGGGAGGGAGTGAGAGAGAGAGAGAGGTGGAGGGAGTGAGAGAGAACAATAAATATGGGAATAATTAATCCCACAGGACATGTGAAAAAAGACAAGACAAGGGAAAATCACGGGGACATCAGTTCAGGGATCCAGTTCACATAGATACATACTCACACTTACATACACCAAAAAGCATGCCTGTGGCATAGGCTGAGGACAAATAGCCAGGGCCCTACTGCTCGACCACACAGTGGCTCTATTCACTACCTCTGTGACTGCTAGGGGAGAACGAGTGAGAGAGCGCAGGGGAAAGAGGGTGTAAGTGAGGGAGGGTGTTTTGGTTAGAATAAGTGAGACTGTTCTTTGAAATGAGGTTAAGGAATATCCATGTTAAGAAAATATTGCCGACCTATTTTGTTCATTTACAAAACCCTGCTTTCATTCCTTTGACCCTCTGTGTGTGTCATGCTATAATATGCACACTCTCTTTTTCCCAGCGGGATGAGAACAAACCGTGGGGGCAGACTTTCTGAGGGAGCCACAGCACAGTCCGCCTCTAATTCGGGCTTTCATTGCCTGGGTGGGGACCTGTTTAGTCTTTAGTTTGTAGCCCATATCCACATGTCATCTGTGAACGTCATAAACCAAGGAGCTATCACGCTGTAGCATGGGCAGTAGCAGGGGTTTGAAGGAACGTTTAGATACTGTCTTGTCGTACTGATGTGCGCAAGTTCACACCCGCGCAATAACGCACGAGTGCGCACGCAGGGCACCCAACTACGGAAATAAGATAATATTCTATGGATTCATATACTGCTCGTTAAGTTTGAACTATAATAAAGAGAAATCACTTCTGAACTTTAAAATGATCTGATGCATTTATGCAAGCGCACTCCATAACGTTCATAACGTCAGAAAAACAGTCCGAGGTGTTAGACACAGAGGCGCACATTCATTTTAAAGGGGCACTTCCACACCCAAAATGAAACAATCCATAGGTTTCACCGCCGCATATACACAAAACTGTTAAAGCGAACATACACTCGGAGACACTTATACGTTCACTCTCCACACCCTTCTCTCTCTTCCACTCGGTCTCGCAGAAGCGCACACTCCCGTATAATAACCTAGTCATAAAAAGCAAAAATGTTCAGACTTCCTCCTCCGAAACACATACAGGAGTCAGACGACGGGAAATTGCAATCGGCTCTGCAATCTGAAATAGGAACTCGAGCCAAAGAACACAGTAGAGCGCACACATTTCTTTAGAAACCCCCATCCGTACACACTAGCATCTATTCCCACCAGAACGCCTATGCCATTAAAGCATAATTAACCAAAACCGCAGAATAAAGTCGCATTTATCCAATGTCGCACCCGAAGAGAACAACAAAGTATTTTGGAAGTATAGCCTATATTAATATATTACATTGCCAATATCTTGCAAGAGGTTTCCCATACAGGCACTACAAGCAGTGCTCTTTTTACGTGGGCCTCATACATTTGGGATAAAGCTCAATTTGCAATTGCTATATAAAACTGTAGGATATTATTGTTATGTTATAATACAATTATATGAGTGCCTATGGTATTAGTATAATAAGGTGTCACCTTAAATGGTTCAATTGTAGGCCTTTTCAAATTGGTCAAGTGTGTCATTAGTTACCAATGTTCAACTGAATAAATAAATAATTAATACAAGTTTAATCCTATAGAAGTCATATTTAACTAAGAGCATAGCTTGTAGAGTTGAGGGAATGAATGGTACCACTGTGTTAAAAATAACGTGAAAGATCCAAATGCGCATGTTATAATCTAGTGGTCAGTCACGGAATTACCATCCAGCCTTGAAGACATTCTTGACACCAAATTCTTCGAAAAACAATTACGCATTGACGCTGTTGAAGCTTAAAATAAAACGTCATCCATATATAAATTAAAAGTATTGTAATCATAATGACAATTGATTATAAAAGCGTAATTGTTAATCGTCTAATTCAAATTATTGATCGGCTATTGTCAATTAGGCTATTATTAAGCACAAACTTCTGTTCGCTTTAAACTGTTTCTTGTTAAAAAGCATCATATAAATCAATAATATGATTCAATCATGATACAGTAACTTCATAAAAACAATGGTAACTATTTTTTGAAACTTCAAAAAAACAATAGAGGCGACCAATGTCAAACAATGTAAGTTAAAGGCTTTCACAAGTAGGCCTAAAGACAGGATGGAACACAAAAAAAACCTGTCTCTATTGTCACAGTACTAACATCCATTCCTAGTGCAAAACCCTCCTCACAAAGAGAGAGAGTGATGAGAGGTGACAGTGATGGGCAGGGGCGGGTGCACGGGGTGAACTGGTAAACATCTAATCAAGTCCCCATAAAATGTCCACAGTCATTACTCTGACTTTGCCACTGTATATCCACGTACGCACAGGCCTACATCCAGTAGCAAGAAATATACAGGTAAAGAGAACGATAAATCAGACGTGAACTCTCTTGGTAAAGTATCTCAGTATAACTTTGGCTGCTAAACGCACCGTCCTATCCCATGGCCCCGTCTGGAATGAATGCGCGTCCATGCGCAATGGCGCACGAGCTCCAAAACGTCACTTAATTCATCTAACAAAGCCATTATCTTTTACAACTATTGTCAAATGTAGAAGAAAACATTACATTCACAACTTCCACAGAAATCGTCTAAATATCTGGAATGGTTGAGCTGTTGGGCTAAATGCAATGGGGAACTGACTGACACCTGTCAGGGCAGCGTCTTTCACCACGACCTCTTGAGGAAGGAGAGATACAAACCCATGAAAACGTCAAAATATTATTTCAGTAGAACATTAAATGAATTAGAAACCCTGTTCCCTGTACTGTTTTGGAGTAATGTAGGCTAGCAGTAAAGCACCACGGGTCACCTATAAACCTAGGCTACAATCATAGGAAATACTGTCAAGCAACATTACTTTTCAAAAGCAAATACGCACGGTGCGGGCAGTCAGTGCTTGACAATTCGGAGATTTGGTACAATTTACATCGCATTTCAGACAATTATTTAGCTGCAAAGTCTCACTGGAACGCTCAGCGTAATTATTCAAAAGAAAAGGCATCTTACCTGCTCGAGCCACGGGTAGTTGGCACAGCGCGAGCACCAGAGTTACCAAGGCAAAAGAGGAAAGGTCCACGCGCCATGGTCTCCGCTTCTTCCGAAAAGGGCAATCTCGAATATCCATTGTTTTGTAGTTGTTTGACGCTGGACTTTAAGATCGGATATGTTCAAATTAGATATCGTCTCTCACAGAAAGACAGTGGAAGAGAATTTCGACTGGACCTTCTGTGAGGCAAAAAAAACAACGTATTTTACCTCTTCTTAACGCTTATTTAATAAGTTACCTATATCTACCTATGCTATGTACAACATTTAAATAGTAAAAGGGGTACGATCAATAAATATTTGATGTTATATTCCAAGTGCTAAAGCCCCATTGAGTCAGCGGAGTGGATATGAGTGCCCACAGCGGAGAGAGCAGAGAGAGACCTGAATTCACTCCCTCTCCTTTCTCTCTCGTTCTCTCTCCCCCTTCCTACTTTCTCCCACGAAAAGTGAGAGAGCGCGTGTGTGCGTACGGAGAGAGAGAGTGGGTGAATGACTGAGTGGCAGAAGGGAAGGAGGGAGGGAGAGATTGTGAGCAATTACGCGCGAGGCAGACGTGTGAGAAAAATGTAGAGTTGCGAGAGGAAGAGAGCATGCGATAAATGGAACGTTTATAATAAATATTCACCCCTTACTAGGCTATGTTTCTATTGCATGTGGGTTATTATTATTGCCTAAGGGAACCATGCATAATCCTGAATGTAAACCTGTCACTGTCTTCTTATTATGGGCACCTTCTCTCTATTTCCTAATTTCCATCCTTGTCTTAGTATCCGTGGCACTGTGTTGCGCTCTTTCCAGGCATATGCTCGCTTTTTAAAATATGAGCGTCTGTCTGTCTGTCAAACTGATTTTTTTCTGTCCCGGTATATCCCAATAAAAGAGCTGGACAGTGTAAATCTGTATAGGAGTTGCCGCAGCCAATCAGTTCGCCGTCCGAACTCGCAAACGAATGTAATCCACGCCCATATTAAAATGCCTTCGAGCGTTCCCGTACTCCTTTAAGGTCTGATTGGTCAGTCCCACGTGGCGTCAGAAGCTACCCAGGTGCGACAGTGAGGATGTTAATTTTAGAGCAGGCACATTTCTCATGATCATAACTTGAATGCATCAATTTTCATTCGGGTTTACATGAGTGGGCTAGATATGACAGGGTTAGGGTTCAGAGTTGGGGTCAGTTCCTTTTTATTAAAAACATTGAATAGCAATCGATCCGCTGAATTGACCACTTGAAGCCTACAGGTAGGTATAATGTCTTAGTTATGATACATGTATGACCCCTTTATAATGTCTTATAACAATCTCATAATGAGCAGGACTAAATAACAGAAGTTTGAGACATTGAAAAGGGTATGCATAAAAATACATAACATATTACATGTCTTGTTATAAGACATTATAAAGGCTCATACATGATTATAAGAAGTTATAAATCTGTCTGGAGGATTTAAGTAAAGTGTTACCTAATATAATTATATACAGTGCCTTCAGAAAGTATTCAGACCCCATGACTTTTTCCACATTTTGTTATGTTACAGCCTTATCCTAAAATGGATAATTAAAAAAAAAAACTCAGCAATCTACACACAATACCCCATAACGAAGAAGCGAAAACAGGTTTTTAGACATTTTGCGAATAAAAAATAAAAAACAGAAATACGTATTTACATAAGTATTCAAACCCTTTGCTATGAGACTCGATATTGAACTCAGGTGCTTCCTGTTTCTATTGATCATCCTTGAGATTTTTATACAACTTTATTGGAGTCCACATGTGGTGAATTCAATTGCTTGGACATGATTTGGAAGGAAAACACCTGTCTATATAAGGTCCCACAATTGACAGTGCATGTCAGAGCAAAAACCAAGCCACGAGTTTGAAGGAATTGTCTGTAGAGCGCTGAGACAAGATTGTGTCAAGGCACAGATCTGAGAAAGGATACCAAAACATTTCCGCAGCATTGAAGATCCCCAAGAACCTCTATCACTCTTAAATGGAAGAAGTTTGGAACCACCAAGACTCTTCCTAGAGCTGGCCACCCGGCTAAACTGAGCAATCGGGGGAGAAGGGCCTTGGTCAGGGAGGTGACCAAGAACCAAATGGTCACTCTGACAGAGCTCTAGAGTTCCTCTGTGGAGATGGGAGAACCTTCCAGAAGGACAACCATCTCTGCAGCACTCCACCAATCGGGCCTTTGTGGTGGCCAGATGGAAGCCATTCCTCAGTAAAAGGCACAGGACAGTCCGCTTGGAGTTTGCCAAAAGGAACCTAAAGACTCAAGAAACAAGATTCTCTGGTCTGATGAAACCAAGCTTGAACTCTTTGGCCTGAATGCCAAGCATCACGTCTGGAGTAAACTTGGCACCATTCCTACGGTGAAGCATGGCGGTGGCAGCACCATGCTGTTGGGATGTTTTTCAGGAGACTAGTCAGGATCGAGGCAAAGATGAACGGAGCAAAGTACAGAGATCCTTAATGAAAACCTGCTCCATAGCGCTCAGGATCTCAGACTGGGGAGAAGGTTCACCTTCCAACAGGACAACAACCCTAAGCACACAGTCAAGACAATGTAGAAGTGGCTTCGGGACAAGTCTCTGAATGTCCTTGAGTGGCCCAGCCAGAGCCCGGACTTGAACCCAATCGAACGTCTCTGGAGAGACCTGAAAATGGCTGTGCAGCAACGCTCCCCATCCAACCTGACAGAGTTTGTGAGGATCTGCTGAGAAGAATGTGATAAATTCCCCAAATACAGGTGTGCCAAGCTTGTCGTGTCATACCCAAGAAGACCCGAAGCTGTAATCGCTGCCAAAGGTGTTTCAACAAAGTACTGAGTAAAGGGTCTGAATATTTATGTAAATGTGATATTTCAGTTTATTTATTTTTTATAAATGAGCAAAAGTATCTAAAAACCTGTTTTTGCTTTGTCATTATGGGCTATTGTGTGTAGATTGAGGAAAAAATCAAATGTAATGAATTTTAGAATAAGGCTGTAACGTAACAAAATGTGGAAAAAAGTGTCTGAACACTTTCCGAAGGCAATGTATCTTTTATAATTATTAATTATTAAGTATTCAAACTCAAGTCCATTATATCCTCTATTTCAAAGGTATCATAAGAATAGCTGTACCTGTGTGGCTCTTTGCTTTGTGACTTGCTGTACAGCGAAACAACCAGTGTTTAGTCCGTCTTTTTCAAAAGCAGACTGAAGAGCCAGAAGGCCATCATTCAGTATAATCATCTTCTGATGTTCTTTCTTTGCCTCTTACTCTTTCTCATTCCCTCTCATTTCTCCCTTTATTTTTTACTTGGATTCTCTGAAGGCAAAAAAGTTAGCATTTTGTGGTATTTTGACCATCCCTCCCCTCAGTCTCAATCGCTTTTGTGTCTCGACTGCACATATAGATGCCCGTCTGCAGTTCAGAGGACTAAGTAAGGGATCATTTAGAAGTAGAAAGAACTAAGGTCCTTTTTTTAGGGTCCCGCACCTTGGCACTGTCCAGGCTTTTGCATGAAAGGCCACTTAGGAAAATCATGCTTCCTTTCATAAGAAACTATAGGGATAAGTATACAAAAATATAATGAAAGGAATAATTAACCAGCAATTGTAATACACTACTCAAGAGTCACCAAAAATCAACTATTGCATCCACCAATTATGAATCAGGGATTATATGGCAACAGCACTCAGGCAATATTTATAGCTACCAGCAAGACTACTATTGGAAAACCAAAAGAGACAACCAGAACTCATACACTACATGACCAAAAGTATGTGGATACCTGGTCCCCCCTTTGCTGCTATAACAGCCTCCACTCTTCTGGGAAGGCTTTCCACAAGAGCATTAGTGAGGTCGAGCATTGATGTTGGCCGATTAGGCCTGGCTCGCTGTCGGTGTTCCAATTCATCCCAAAGGTGTTCGATGCTGTTGAGGTCAGGGCTCTGTACAGACCAGTCAAGTTTTTCCACACCGATCTCAACTAACCATTTCTGTCGTAATGGAACTTGCTTTGTGCACAGGGGCATTGTCATGCTGAAACAGGAAAGGGCCTTCCCGAAACTGTTGCCACAAAGTTGGAAGCACAGAATTGTGTAGAATGTCATTGTATGCTGTAGCGTTAAGATTTCCCTTCACTGTAACAAAGGGGCCTAGCCCGAACCATGAAAATCAGCCCCAGATCAATATCCCTCCTCCACCAAACTTTACAGTTGGCACTATGCATTGGGACAGGTAGCGTTCTCCCGGCATTCACCAAACCCAATATCAATGCCCCTGTGCAATGCCCCTCACCTTTGGGATGACTGCCAGATGGTGAAGCGTGATTCATCACTCCAGAGAACGCGTTTCCACTGCTCCGGAGTCCAATGGCGGCGAGCTTTACATCACTCCAGCCGACGCTTGGCATTGAGCATGGTGATCTTAGGCTTGTGTGTGGCTGCTCGACCATGGAAACCAACTTCATGAAGCTCCCGACGAACAGTTCTTGTGATGATGTTGCTTCCAGAGGCAGTTTGGAACTCGGTAGTGAGTGTTGCAATCGAGGACAGATGATTTTTATGCGCTACACGATTCAGCACTCGGCAGTCCCGTTCTGTGAGCTTGTGTGGCCTACCACTTCGCGGCTGAGCTGTTGTTGCTCCTAGACGTTTCCACTTCACAATAACAGCACTTATAGTTGACTGGGGCAGCTCTAGCAGGGCAGAAATTTGACAAACTGACTTGTTGGAAAGGTGGCATCTTATGACGGTCACTGTGCTCTTCAGAAAGGCCATTCTAATACCAATGTTTGTCTATGGAGATTGCATTGCTGTGTGCTCGATTTTATACACTTGTCAGCAAAGGGTGTGGCTGAAATAGCCAAATCCAATCATTTGAAGGGGTGTCCACATACTTTTGTAAATATAGTGTATGTCGATTGGGAAAAAAACTCTAGAATCTCTGTTTGTGGCCAACTGAGCGAACACAATGGGGTAAAAGCAATTGAAAATATTTCAGAATGAGAATTTTATGGATTTATTTTGGACTGTAGAACACATTGGACACTCTGTGGGCCAAATGTTTTTGCCCCGTAAGGTCAGAGCTGCCGCAGGCTGTAAAAAGAGACACCCTTGCTATGTGTTTGTGCCGTGCTTGTGCACTGTAACCTTAGGTTGTTTCCATATTAAAGGCCCAGTGCAGTCAAAATTCTGTTTTCCTGTGTTTTATATCATATTGTACAATAGCTGATGAAAATAACACTGTAAAAGTGTGAAAACATTTGATCTGTGTTATTTCTTGATAACCTCTACACAGGAGCTTCTAATCAGCAGGTTTGCATGGGTGGGAGTTTCGGCTTTCCAAGGTGACATCACCATGCGGTAAATTGGTTAATAGACGAATGACAAAGAGAGTTCCAAACCTCTCTGCCAATAACAGAAGTTTTCATTTTTCCCCTTCCCAATTCCTAGCAAAAATTCTTGCTTGAGAAATATTTTCTTGCTAAAAAGCTATTATTGCCCATTTTAATAGAAATTTATTAAAGTAAGATATTTAATTGTTACCCAGAAATTATTTGATATTGATATAAAAATGGCTGCATTGGTCCTTTAAAATGACTTTAATCACAGCTTTTGTTGAACCTGTGGTTCCCAGATAAACAGTGGCAGGGAAAGGAGAGAGGTGGGCAGAAAAGGACAGATAAGAATGATGATTGGATGAAAGAGTGAAGGGGAAATTATGTGTTGTGCCGTCATAGGCCAAGCAAGAATATCTTTGAAAATCTTTGATTATGAACAGCAAAAATAAGTTGCCTAACATTGGAGAGAATACACTGGGCATTCACACACTCATAGCAACGGTAGTCATAAGCACAACCAGGTGAATATCTATCACTCTAGGAATGTACCACAGCTTATGAACATACCAAAATGGGCAAAATGACTGACTTCACTCACCCTGAATAAGTTTTTGGCACAATGTAAAGGAGAGATTTTACCATGAGAATTGACTGTAAAAACATTATTACAGTGTACAATCTGCTGATAAAACAAGCAGATGCTCTTACTAAATCTGGGCAGCAGGTTTTAGGGTTAAGTCTAAACTATCAATTACGGAATTTACCTTGAATGTCAGCCTCTTTAAATTAATAAAGCCTAGTAATTTGCCGGCAGTAATTTTAGGGTTAAGACAAAGACCGCAAGGCTCTGTGGTTCATCGTGGTCAGGGTTGGCCTCCCACGTGCCAGATTTTCAACACTCAGCTAGTGAGAACCAATTACATTTCATTGGCTATGATGATGTCACTTGATTTACTGACGGGCTTCTGCGTTGCTGTGCCAAATAATAATAAACCAAAAGAGAGCTGGCCGGGGGAGTTGAGGGGGGTGCAAAAGAATAGCAACGAGTGTCCCGTAGAGACAGACACAGCAAGTGCTTGTGGGTAGCCTGGCTATTTCCAAAACTGGAACCTTGTAATTACAATAAAGCGACCATATTATATTGTTGACTTCCTTGAAAAGTCTGTATTTTACTGGGCAGGGCTGCAAACCGAGCACACACACCCTACTCGCCACATAACACAAAAATAGATCAGAGAAGGGGTGGGAGGAAATGGGGCGAGGGAGGGGTTGGGGTATTAATGTAGGATGTTAGCACAGAGTGAATGTGTGTGTGTGTGTGTGTGTTTGACACATGCATGGCCTGGGCACACTGATAGAGGTGATGCAGGTAAAGAAGAAGGAATTGAACGAGAGAATGGGTCACTGATGACCGTGAACACGCCCAACTAACCACATGCACTCGAAATAGGCATTCAGAGGAGAGAGAGAGAGAGAGAGAGAGAAAAGAGAGCAAGAGGGAGGGAATAGAGGGGCAGAGAGAGACAGGCCTACACAGAGAGAGGGTATGCATATGTGGGTGTATTTATCTATGTGTGGGGTGGGTGTCTGTGAGGTCTGGAGTTTGTATGCCACCTGTGTATACCACCCTGTGTATGCCACCCTGTGTATGCAACCCTGTGTATGCAACCCTGTGTACCCTGTGTATGATGGCTGTGTATGATGGCTGTGTGTGCATGGAGTGGTGAGGTGGATCTGTCGATATCAATGGATGCTGCTTAGCGTTGCATTTTAGTAGGCCAATACTGGGCAGCAGGTAGTCTGGGCAGCAGGTAGCAGGTAGTCTGGGCAGCAGGTAGTCTGGAACTGAAAGGTCGCTGGTTTGAATACCCAAGCCGACAAGTTTAAAAATCGCTCGACGTGCCCTTGAGCAAGGCACTTAACCTTAATTTGCTCCAGGGGCGCCGTACTACTATGGCTGACCCTGTAAAACAACGCATTTGACTGCACCTGTCTGGTGTATGTGACAATAGAACATATTTTATTTACTGAGTGTGATTGCCTCTATAGGCATGTCTTTACAATGGGTTAATACGCGTGCGTTGAAATACTTCAAGCCATGGAAAGGTACAGGCAGGAAAAATCATAGGAATGAATAGTGAAGGAGGGAAGGGGGTACAGAGGCATGCAGAGGTAGAGGGGGAATGAATGAGGGCCATTGATGAAGCGAGAGAGAGAGAGAGAGAGAGAGAGAGAGAGAGAGAGAGAGAGAGAGAGAGAGAGAGAGAGAGAGAGAGAGAGAGAGAGAGAGAGAGAGAGAGAGAGAGAGAGAGAGCGGGATCAAACACTATTTACACAGGGAGATTCTAGAAAAAAATGGAGGTGGGGAGGGGAGGGGCAGTCGACCAGGGGGTTCACTTCATCTGACCTACTGTCCAACAACATGACTAAACTGTGTATTTCGGAATCAGTAAACCTACAATGGTTTCATGTTAGAATCATTTAAACAACCCATTCCTCACTGTCAAAAGGGAACAGTTCACTTTTTTAAAGTTGTATCTTATTCTATGTCCAGACCGAAACACAAGCACTGGAAGATTCCAGATGAAATATGCCATAAACCACACCCTCATGAAATTAGGTAGCATCCTTCTCCATTATGGCTTTAAGGTGATTGGTGCATCTTGCAGCTTTCCTCGAGAATATACACGATATATACAAAGAGTATGTGGACACGCCTTCAATTTAGTGGATTCGGCTATTTCAGCCACACCCGTTGCTGACAGGTGAATAAAATTGAACACACAGCCATGCAATCTCCATAGACAAACATTGGCAGTAGAATAGCCTCACTGAAGAGCTCAGTGACTTTCAACGTGGCACCGTCATAGGATGCCACCTTTCCAACAAGTCAGTTCATCAAATCTCTGCCCTGCTAGAGCTGCCCCGGTCAACTGTAAGTGCTGTTATTATGAAGTGTCAATGTCTAGGAGCAACAATGGCTCAGCTGCGAGGTGGCAGGCCACACAAGCTCACAGAACACGTCCGCAGAGTGATGAAGCGTGTAGCAGGTAAAAATCGCCTGTTCTCGGTTGCAATACTCACTACCGAGTGCAGAAATGCCTCTGGAAGCAACGTCAGCAAAAGAAGTGTTCGTTGGCAGCTTCATGAAATGGGTTTCCATGGCCGAGCAGCCGCACACAAGCCTAAGATCAACATGCTCAATGCCAAGTGTCAGCTGGAGTGGTGTAAAGCTTGCCGCCATTGGACTCTGCAGCAGTGGAAATGCGTTCTCTGGAGTGATGAATCACGCTTCACCATCCAGCAGTCTGACAGACGAATCTGAGTTTGGCGGATGTCAGGAAAACGCTACCTGCCCCAACGCATAGTGTCAACTGTAAAGTTTGGCGGAGGAGGGATAATGGTCTGGGGTTGTTTTTCATGGTTCGGGCTAGACCCCTTTGTTCCAATGAAAGGAAATCTTAACCCTACAGCATACAATGACATTCTAGACAATTCTGTGCTTCCAACTTTGTGGCAACAGTTTGGGGAAGGCCCTTTCCTGTTTCAGCATGACAATGCCCCCGTGCACATAGCAAGGTCCATACAGAAATGGTTTGTCGAGATCGGTGTGGAAGAACTTGACTAGCCTGCACAGAGCCCAGACCATCGAACACCTTTGGGATGAACGGAACGCCGACTGCGAACCAGGCCTAATCACCCAAAATCAGTGCCAGACCTCACTAATGCTCTTGCGGCTGAACGGAAGCAAGTCCCCGCAGCGACCTTTCGGTTACTGGCCCAACACTCTAACCGCTACGCTACGCTACCTGCCTCGCCCAGCTCTCATGCGCTGCTTGCATAATTCAGGTGTTTAAGAAGTGGCAAAACCACTGTCAGGTATATACAAATAAGCATATTATGGACTTGCTCAGACGCTCATCTGAGTCTACTCAACATACAAACAGCAAACCATGTATACTGAACAAAAATATAAACACAACCATTTCAAATATGTTACTGAGTTACAGTTCATATAAGGAAATCAGTCAATTGAAATGAATTCATTAGGCCCTAATCTATGGATTTCACATGACTGGGAATACAGATATGCATCTGTTGGTCACAGATACCTTGAAAATAAAAGTTAGGGGCGTGGATCAGAAAACCAGTCAGTATCTGGTGTGACCACCATTTGCTTCATGCAGCGCGATACATCTCCTTCACATAGAGTTGATCAGGCTGCTGATTGTGGCCTGTGGAATGTTGTCCCACTCCTCTTCAATGGTAGTGCGAAGTTGCTGGATATTGGTGGAATCTGGAACACGCTGTTTTACAGGATCTCGTTACGGTATCTCTGTGCATTCAAATGAACATCGATAAAATGCAATTGTGTTCGTTGTCCGTAGCTTATGCCTGCCCATACCATAACCCCACCACCACCATTGGGCACTCTGTTCACAACGTTGACATCAGCAAACCGCTCGCCCACAAGACGCCATACACGTAGTCTGCGGTTGTGAGGCCAATGGACGTACTGACAAATTCTCTAAAACGACGGCTTACGGTAGAGAAATGAACATTAAATTCTCTGGCAACAGCTCTGGTGGACATTCCTGCAGTCAGCATGCCAATTGCACTCTCCCTCAAAACTTGAGACATCTGTGGCATTGTGTTGTGTGACAAAACTGCACATTTTAGTGGCCTTTTATTGTCTCCACACAAGGTGCACCTGTGTAATGATCATGCTGTTTAATCAGCTTCTTGATATGCCACACCTGTCAGGTGGATTGTTTATCTTTTTGTGTTTATATTTGTATTTAGTATAGAATAGATGTGACCTTTTTAGTCCCGAAGTTACTCAATAGTTTATTATGATAGTCTAGCATGAGTATATCTTTATATCTTTGTGTATGTAACAAAGATCACACATGACAGCCACTAAGATCAATTTGTTTATGTATTCTAAATCTATGATGAATATATTATAATTCTGACCAGATTTCGCTTGTACACATAATGATTCAGACATTTATTAATTAACTTGTGACTTAAGGAACTCAGTTGGTGACCCCTGCTCCACAGGGTCCATTCGCACGGTCAGAGCAGGTAGAGCACAGCGTCACGCTAACGTCAAAATGACCCACCTAACCTTCCCTCTATCCACAGAAGCCAGCTGCCCACTGAAGTTCCGGCCTGGCTGCTGTTTCATACCCTCACCACCAGCAACAAATGGAATAGTTTACATACTTGCTGCCTCTCATCTTTCATCCTTCACAATGGAAACCCCTACAACAGGATTGTTTTTCAGTACAGCATCATTTAATTCTAAAATGCTACATTCATGTTGGGAACATGAAAGGGTCTCCCGTGCTACAAAATGTAAGTCCACACCAATGACAACACAAACGACACAAATGACAAAAGCAAAGTAACAACATAGCTATCAAACACCACACCCAGGCAGTAACATAAATGACTCAGAATTAGGCCCTATCCCCAGTCACCAAATAGCTACTCGGAATATCAGCATTGACCCTTTCTGCACAACAGTTTTTGACTAATCACATACGCTGCTGCTACTGATTACTATCTATCTTGTTGCGTAGTCACTCTATTCCTAGTTAGAGTGCATTCAGAAAGTATTCATACCCCTTGACTTATTCCATATTTTGTTGTGTTACAGGCTGAATTCAAAACGGATTAAATTCATTATTTTCCTCACCCATCTACACAAAATACCCCATAATGACAAAGTGAAAACATGTTTTAAGAAGTTTTTGCAAATGTATTGAAATTGAAACACAGAAATATCTAATTTACATAAGTATTCACACCCCTTTGCTATGACACTCCAAATTGAGCTCAGGTGCATCCAATTTCCTTTGATCATCCTTGAGATATCATTACAACTTGATGAGTCCACCTGTGTCTCATTCAATTGTTTGGACATTATTTAAAAAGAAACCCACCTGTCTTTATAAGGTCCCACAGTTGACAGCGCATGTCAGAGCAGAAACGACACCATGAAGTCCAAGGAACTGTCTGTAGATCTCTGAGATTTATGAGGAGGCATATATCTGGAGAAGGGTATAAAACAATTTCTAGTGTGTTGAAAGTTTCTCAAAGGCACAATGGTCTCCGTCATTGGGAAAAAACCAAGCCATGAGTTCGAAGGAATTGTCTGTTGAGCTCTGAGAAAAGATTGTGTGGAGGCACAGATCTGGGGAAGGGTACCAAAAGATTTCTGCAGCATTGAAGATCCCCAAAAACACAACACAATTAAATTGAAGAAGTTTGGAACCACCAAGACTCTTCCTAGAGCTGGCCACCCGGCTAAACTGAGCAACCGGGCCATGAAGGACCTTGATCAAGGAGGTGACCAAGAAACCAATGACCACTCTGACCGAACTACAGTTTCTTGGCTGTGATGGGAGAACCTGCCAGATGGACAGCAGTCTCTACAGCACTTCACTAATCTGTGCTTTATGGGAGAGTGGCCAGATGAAAGCCACTTCTGAGAAAAAGGCACATGACAGCACGTCTGGAGTTTGCAAAAAAAGACACATGAAAGATAGAGAGCATAAGGTAAAAGGTAAAAGACTCTATGGTCTGATGAAACACCCGTCTAGCACCATCCCTACTGGGAAGCATGGTGGTGGCAGCATCATGCTATGGGGATGCTTTTCAGCGGCAGGGACTGGGAGACTGGTAAGGATAGAGGGAATAATGAATGGAGCTAAATACAGGCAAATCCTTGACGATAACCTGCTAAGAGAGTGCAAACAACCTTAGACCGGGGCGAAGATTTAGTTCCAGCAGGACAATGTCCCCAAGCATACAGCCAAATCAATGCTGGAATGGCTTCAGAACAAGAATGTGAAATTCCTTGAGTGGGTCAGCCAAAGTCCAGAGTTAAATCCCATTGAAAATCTGTGGAAAGACTTGAAGATTGCTGTTCACCGCTGCTCCCCATCTAACTTAACAGAGCTTGAGTGAATCTGCAAGGAAGAATGGGAGAAAATCCCCAAATCAAGATGTGCAAAGCTGATACAGACATACCCAAGACGAGTCAAAGCTGTAATCGCTGCTAAAGGTGCTTCTATAAAGTATTGACTTAGGGGTGTGAATACTTATGTAACTGAGATATTTCTGTATTTTATTTTCAATACATTTGCAAAAATGTATATTGTGTGTAGATAGGTGAGAGAAAACATTTATTTAATTATAACAAAATGTGGAATAATTCAAGGGGTATGAATACTATCTGAAGGCACTGTATGTGTACATTTGTACCTCAATTACCTTATGCCCCTGCACATCGACTCAGCACTGGTACCCCGTGTATCTAGTCACGTTATCGTACTTATTGTGTATTTATTATTAATTGTATTACGTGTTATTACTTCCCTATTATTTCGCCACTTTTTTTCTCTCTGCATTGTTGGGAAGGACCTGTAAGTAAGCATTTCACTGTTCGTCTATACCTGTTGTTTACGAAGCATGTGCCGAATAACATTTTATTTGTGTATGTTGGGACAATAATCAAGGAAACAACTGAGGGCCACAGTTTACAGGAACAGGTACTAGGCCTGTGTTAAGTCTACCTGAGACACTCTAAAGGTCCACCATACTCAAGAGTGGACCTCTATGGTTCTGTTCTCATTGAGGTGAAATAGGTACTTCCCAATGGGACTGGTCAATATGGAATGCGATAGGGGAGGAGAGGGAATGTACCACTGGGGTGTTGTGGAAGGGGGTGGGGTGGCAGGGGAAAGGCAGGGAAAACAGAAGGGCCTTTTGTGAGGCAGGGCGCAGCAGAGACGGACCCAGTGGTACAGTAGAACCTTGGAGGAAGGGGAATGTAGAGGAGGAGAGTGACGAGAACTGTGGAGTCTTCATCCCATACAGCCTTACCCAAGACCAGCTGTACACTGGAAGTGTTCATGATTATTCAGGTGAACAACGTATATTGTTTAATATATGCCACATATTAAACAGCCTGATAAATTAACTTTAAGGGTCATTCCACCCACAGTCTACAACTTAATAACTTAACAGTGTTTCCCAAAGTGCCGGAGTGGGGGGGGGGGGGGGGGGGTGTTAAATAGTCTTCAATTCCCCCTTCACACATGATTTGAGGCTATACAGTCGAGCAAAAATTCTAAAATATTGGCAAAACAGGGACAACAAAGCAACTGTGAACAACGGATGAAATAGTATATAAAAACCCGATAAAATATGAGGAGACCGGTGCAATTCCCACAGAAAAAAGCAAATGTACTCAGCACCACAAGCAGCCAAAGTTCGTTGGTTTCAACACTCCATTCAAATCTAAATGAGATTCCACCTCCCCATTCAGTTTTGATCCTGCAAGGCCTGTTGGCAGCATTTGACAAATTAAACCATCAAATATCATTATTTTATTAATTAAAATAGGAAGCCGCTGAGACGGGCCCAGTGATCATGCTTGATGATTAGTTAATTATTTGAATCAGCTGTGTAGTGCTAGTGCAAAAAACTACATGTTTGAGAAACACTGATCTAAATGAAGTCCCTGGAGGCTATGGGTTGTTTTTGGACTGGGACTTATCTAGCTCTTAATAGGTGGCCAAGGGCAGGAATATTTCCTTACAATCAATGCATTTGACGATTGGAGTCCCTCAGGGCTCAGTGCTTGGTACCTCGTTGTGCTCTGTTCACATTCCTATGGTCACGTCATCAATGTTTATTACAAAATAATAACCAATCAGCAACCAGGCAGAGCCTGGCTGTGTGATACTAGTCACGGCACCACAGTAACAGATTATGTCCCATCCCTGGCCCCACCTGGGCACGAACTCGGGACCTTCTGCACAACAATACTTCACACTCACGAAGCAGCGGTCTAACCAATCATTCTACCAAAGCCATGGTTTTGGTTGAGCAAGGGCGACACTACAAGTCTCAGACAGGGTGATGTCCTCGCTTAATGCTCGCTCTGGTGCTCAGCTAAACTGCTAGCAATACTACATCTGCTACACATACCTTCATAGCCTCAACTGAGCTTTTCATACCACAAAGGCCTATCCATTCAAATAACTCTCCAATGCAAAGAACCTGAGCTTGATCTTGGACAACTACATTTCAGGGGATATCACTGACTTGATGTCATGCACATTCTTTCACTACAAAATCAATTGAATTTGACCAATCCTGACACAAACAGTACTCCTTCTGACTGGACCACCAACAAAACCCATTTTACCTTTGGAGCTAATCCAGCTGCTGCCAGTCTGGTCCTGACAAGTCCTGCCTCCCGGTTCCAGCTTGTGTCAAAGTAAAGCTATCTACAGTCCTGCACACGGTGATCCGATCTTACAACCTAGAAAGACCAAAGTATAAATATAAATGAATTGAAGTGTACTGAAATAAATGGGTAACACAATGAAGCCACTTGAATTAATAAGACATTCATAATCATCACTCATTCCCTAATAGAATGTAAACTATACATATCTTATGAGCGCTTTGTCATTAAAGTTACCAAACAGCAGGCAAATTATTGGCCTATAAAATATCTCCTCAGTGATCCAAAGTGGTGAAACCCACAGTAACAAGAAATAGAGATTGGGTATGTAGTTAATCAGGTCAGGGAAAGAGCACAATAAAAACAATCCCAAAATTAAAGGAACGTTTGAGGTCAGCAATTCCTCCTAATGTTTGCCTTTGGAAAGCCATCAAAGCAGTTCCTTGCTTGGTCTCTGTTTGATTTTTGTTTGGCCGCATCCGGCCTAGGCTAACACACACAGAGAGCCAGTTAGATGAATACATAACTATGATGATACAGAATAATAATCCCTCACTTTCTTCCTTCCTTCCTGTTTGTCCTCTTCCCTTCCTTTCCCCATTTCCCCTCTGTGACACATTTCACCCCTCTCACATTCACTCCTGGCAAGGATCGATGTACTGATATCCTAGTGTTCTTTGCGGTGACAGTGCAATACATGATAGGCCTTATTTTACTGCCTTACAGTTCATATGAGGAAATCATATTTTATAGGCCAAATTAACATTTCATTCTCTGGCAACAGCTCTGGTGGACATTCCTACAGTCAGCATGCCAATTGCATGCTCCCTCAAAACTTGAGGCATCTGTGGCATTGTGTTGTGTGACCAAACTGCACGTTTTAGAGTGGCCTTTTATTGTCCCCCAGCACAAGGTGCACCTGTGAAATGATCATGCTGTTTAATCAGCTTCTTGATATGACACAACTGTCAGGTGGATGTATTATCTTGACAAAGGAGAAATGCTTACTAACAGGGATGTAAACAAATTTGTGCACAAAATTTAAGAGAAATAAGCTTTTTGTGCTTATGGAACAGGATCTTTTATTTCAGCTCATGAAACATGGGACCAGCACTTCACATGTTGCGTTTATATTTCTGTTCAGTGTATATTTTAGTCTACACCAGAATCTCATTGTTATTTTGTATAATGGGATGTTCATCAAGACAAATTCAATGTCGGTCTCTATGAAGTTTTCTGGTATTACTTAAAAAATATACATCATCACCCCATGGGCTCATTTCGGCAACTTCATCACATTGGATGGTATAGCCCCTAACTACGGCTGGCTTTGTGATGTGTGTACTTTTCTTTTTGGAGCAGAACGGTATTCTCTCAGATCTAGAATTATACAGGAGCAATTAGGGTTAAGTGACTTGCTCAAGGGCACATCGACAGATGTTTCACCTAGTCGGCTAAGGGATTCAAACCAGTGACCTTTCAGGCGCTGGCTACCTGCTGTTCCCCATGCTTTAACATATCATTAATTAAATGGTAAGTGGCAAAGGAAACATTGTTCAGTCCCTATCACTGTGCTGAAAGTGTTCCTACTCTTTCCAAGTATACTAAACAAAAACATAAATGCAACATGCAACAATTTCAAAGATTTTACTGAGTTACAGTTCATATAAGGACATTTAAATAAATTCATTAGCCCCCCCCCCCCCCAGGATGATGACTCTGGCGTGGTCTGCGGTTGTGAGGCCGGTTGGACGTACTGCCAAATTCTCTAAAACAACGTTGGAGGCAGCTTATGATTGAGAAATGAACATTCAATTCTCTGGCAACTGCTCTGGTGGACATTCCTGCAGTCGGAATGCCAAATGCACACTCCCGCAAAACATGAGACATCTGTGGAATTTCTGTTGTGTGATAAAACTGCACATTTTAAAGTGTCCATTTCTAGTCCCCAGCACAAGGTGCACCTGTGTAATGATCATGCTGTTTAAACAGCTTCTTGAAATGCCACACCTGTCAGGTGGATGGATTATCTTGGCAAAGGAGAAAAGCTCACTAACAGGGATGTAATCAAATTTGCGCACAACATTTGAGAGAAATAAACTTTTTGTGCCAATAGAACATGGAGTATTTTTTTTTATTTCAGCTCCTGAAACATGGGACCAACACTGTACATGTTGTGTTTATATTTTTTGTTCAGTAGAAAAATCCAAGTCACTAAAGGATACTCCTTACATGAAACCAAAAGCTACTATAAAACCCACTTTACTGCTTCAATTGTGGATTTACATTTGACTTCTGCGCCCAACTAAGTGATCAAACAACATCAAAACAACTACAACCTTTACATGGGTATTTCTTTCAATAAAGATCGCATGTCTTTCTGTGCAACTGTTATAACAAACGCCTACTGCGTCATACTCCACAGCAATAACGGAGTATTAACAATAAAATACTCCATAATAACAAAGTCATAACTTGTCACAAAATATATATTATTTTTTTTAAAGGACTATGATTTCAGATCACAGAGCTTGTTCTGAATCTAGGAAACAATTTCCCGTTACTCATTTTAGTTGAAGTTCATTTTGTTTTGGGATTTAGGGATCGTGTAAATATGTGTAATTGCACAAATCTCACAAACATGGAGAAGTGACAGGGTGTTCTGTAACAAACTGACCTACCAACTCTGTGAACTGTGACAGAGTGACAGAGACATGCCATCAAACACCCTAAAACACAATACATACTTGGCCTCATCATCACCTTATAAAGCATAATGCATACAGGACCTTCAGAAAGTATTCACACCCCTTGACTTTTTCCACACATTTCCACACAATCCAGGTGTGCAAAGCTCTTAGAGACTTACCCAGAACAACTCACAGCTGTAATCATTGCCAAAAGTGAATATATCACGTATTGACTCAACGTGTGTGAATACTTATGCAAATCAGATATTTCTGTTTTTCATTTTCAAAACATTTGCAAACAATTCTAAAAACAAGTTTTCACTTTATCATTGTTGGGTATTGTCTGTAGATGGGTGAGGAAAAATATATTTTTTATCCATTCTGAATTCATATTGTAACACAACAAAGTGTCGAATAAGTCAAAGGGGTATGAATACTTTCTGAAGGCACTGTACCTTCTCCAGGTCTACCTGCATCTTTCACTTTTGACCATATATAGTCATAGAAAGAAACAGGATGGTACCGAAAGAAGAAAAAAACATGTAGGTTATGTGACCAATAACTGGATAGAATGAAGGAGGGGTTAATACTGACAGGAGAGGAACGGAGCCAGTGTCTTAAAATCGGATTATTTAGACAAGATGGAAAGGAACATGGGGTGATAACAGAAAAAAAAAGATTTTAAAAGACACAGACACGCTGATTAAAATAGATTAGAGCATGACCTTCGAACCAAGTTCTTCAGTGATAGCGTGTATAACATGCAAATACATGCTTTAATATCTTAAAAGTGAGTAAAGTGTTTCTTAATTGCACTGTGATTAAAGCAATCAAACAGTACAGAAATCTGAAGCCTTTCCATATGTTAATAGTCTAAGTGATCAGTTCACAAGTTCAATAAAGTTCTGTCTGCATGCAGCTAGGTGTGGGAGTTCTTTAACCACACATTGCCCACCAAACAAAAACATTTGATTTAATACTCAGCAATAATATTAATTTACAGAAATCAAACATTTGAGGCATGAGAGTTTAAAAAGAACGTGGAATTTTGTCCCTGCATAAAGGCCCCATTATGCCACCCCTAACACATAGGGGAATTGGACAAGGAGGAGACGAGAGAGATGGGTGGGAGGAGAGGAACAGGATTGGGGAGGGACTGGGAGTTGGAAAGGAAAAGTGTTAAAACCTTTATTTAACTAGGCAAGTCAGTTAGGAACAAATTCTTATTTACAAAGACAGCCTACACCGGCCAAACCCGGACGACGCTGGGCCAATTGTGCGCCGCCCTATGGGACTCCTAATCACAGATTAGGAGTCCCATAGGTACAGCCTGAGGAATGATTCACTGGACTTAACAGCCTTGTATACATTTCCATCATGCAATCATTTCAGCCAATGCATGTCAAATGTGACTAAACGTGAGTCAAAGATACATGGAGGTTCACACATAGGCCTACAATACAATTGAACCACTGCTTGACATCAAGCTCATCATGTCTCTGTATCAGGAGGTCAAGGTACGTACTCCCTCTGCTGGACACAATTGGAACAACAGACGCAACATCCTCGGCGTTACTGTGCATCTTTGTTGTCGGTACTGAGTACTACTGACTGAGGACAGGTTCCACTTCAATCAAAATCCAATGACTCACAATAAAGCTGTACATCTGTATTGCTTGTGTAACGTAACGTTTGACTCGGTATAGTGCAGAAATAACGCGAAAATAAAAAGTACAGAGCAGAAGGAATTTTTACAATTTCAGTCATAGCTGCTGTATGACAAAGTACTTTTTTTGGTATTTTATTGGGATCCCAATTAGCTGCTGCGAATGCCAAAGCTACTCTTCCTGGTGTCCCCACTAGACTTGACTCCATTGCCTAAGACGTTTACACTAACCTACCGCCATTTTTCATTAGGCTACTGGTTGTTACACTGACCAAGCCTGCAAAACGTGACTTTGAACAAGACATGTTAGAAACTATAATTTATTTTAATGGGGAAATCAATTATAATACTGTCGATACATCTGAAGAGAGGCTGTAGCCTCAATAACTGTGGACGATTACTGAATATGAGTTGTAGAAAGTTGGCCGGCTGTATAGGCCGAGAACTAGTTTAAGTAGTTAGGCTATTGACTTGGTCTGTGATTTAAATTCGCCATTTTACCAACCAATGAGTCAAAATCGAGGGAGGAGACAGGGGCGGGGGGAGAGAACAGAAAATATAACTTGTACAGAGAAGCGGTCATTACCAAACAGCGATGAGAGAAGGACGGACACACTTTCCGCGGCTGGGCAGTTTGTTACAGCAGGCCGGGGTAGAAAGGACACAGGTCGGCGCTCCCTCTGGTGGATTCATGGCTAAACTACAGCGCCACTGGGCACTCGAGGCCCGGGGGTCCTGCTGGACTGAGGACCATACCATCCCATTTCTTGACACGGGGGAGGCCAATAAAGAGATTCAATTTATTAGACAACCAGTTACTTTCTCTAAGAAGCCTGTTGAAAATGCTTAAACTGATTCATATCAAATCAGAACATCAGAATGTATAATTGATCTACAGTTGAAGTCGGAAGTTTACATACACCTTAGCCAAATACATTTAAACTCAGTTTTTCACAATTCCTGACATTTAATCAGAGTAAAAAGTCCCTGTTAGTATAGGATCAGTTAGGATCACCACTTTATTTTAAGAATGTGAAACGTCAGAATAATAGTAGAGAATTATTTATTTCAGCTTTTATTTCTTTCATCACATTCCCAGTGGGTCAGAAGTTTACATACTCAATTAGTATTTGGTAGCATTGCCTTTAAATTGTTTAACTTGAGTCAAACGTTTCAGGTAGCCTTCCACAAGCTTCCCACAATAAGTTGGGTTAATTTTGGCCCATTCCTCCTGACAGAGCTGGTGTAACAGTCAGGTTTGTAGGCCTTGCTCGCACACGCTTTTTCAGTTCTGCCCACAATCTATGGGATTGAGTTCAGGGCTTTGTGATGGCCACTCCAATACCTTGACTTTGTTGTCCTTAAGCCATTTTGCCACAACTTTGGAAGTATGTTTGTGGGTCATTGTCCATTTGGAAGACGCATTTGTGACCAAGCTTTAACTTCCTGACTGATGTCTTGAGATGTTGCTTCAATATATCCACATCATTTTCCTACCTCATGATGGCATCTATTTTGTGAAGTGCACCAGTCCCTCCTGCAGCAAAGCACCCCCACAACATGATGCTGCCACCTCCGTGCTTCACGGTTGAGATGTTCTTCGGCTTGCAAGCCTCCCCCCTTTTCCTCCAAACAGAACGATGGTCATTATGGCCGAACAGTTCTATTTTTGTTTCATCAGACCAGAGGACATTTCTCCAAAAAGTATGATCTTTGTCCCCATGTGCAGTTGCAAACCGTAGTCTGGCATTTTTATGGCGGTTTTGGAGCAGTGGCTTCTTCCTTGCTGAGCGGCCTTCCAGGTTATGTTGTTAAATAACTCATTTTACTGTGGATATATACTATTGTACCTCTTTCTCCAGCATCTTCACAAGGTCCTTTGATGTTGTTCTGGGATTGATTTGCACCTTTCGCACCAAAGTACGTTCATCTCTAGGAGACACAACGCATCTCCTTCCTGAGCGGTATGATGGCTGCATGCTGTTTATACTTAAGTACTATTGTTTGTACAGATGAACGTGGCACCTTCAGGTGTTTGGAAATTGCTCCCAAGGATGAACCAGACTTGTGGAGGTCTACAATTTGTTTTCTAAGGTCTTGGCTGATTTCTTTTGATTTTCCCATGATGTCAAGCAAAGAGGCACTGAGTTTGAAGGCAGGCCTTGAAATACATCCACAGGCACACCTCCAATTGACTCAAATGATGTCAATTAGCCTATCAGAAGCTTCTAAAGCCATGACATCATTTTTTTGAATTTTCCAAACTGTTTAAAGGCACAGTCAACTTTGTGTCTGTAAACTTCTGACCCACTGGAATTGTGATAGAATGAACTGTATCTGTAAACAATTGTTGGGAAAATTACTTGTGTTATGCACAAAGTAGATGTCCTAACCAACTTGCCAAAGCTATAGTTTAACAAGAAATTTGAAAAACAAGTTTTAATGACTCCAACCTAAGTGTATGTAAACTTCTGACTTCAACTGTAAATCAAAATGTTGAATCCAATAGTGCATGGTTGTCAAGCTTCCAACAAGTCAAATGTTCCACATTGTTCTTTGAATGCTTATTTTGAAACATACACTGAAAAGCATGGACAGACAAAATCCACCAAGACAGGAATGGTACAGTATTAAAACCTTTACTCGGACATGATACAACAGAAACAGATTCCAAATTAAATGACAAAAAAATGCCTTTCCTTCCCCAAAACACACAAAACAGTCAATCATTTCCACATGTATGCTGGAGTCAGAGATAAAAACATGACAAAAAAAAATAGACATGAGAAAAAGGAAGTTGAAGATCCCATGTGATATAACAGTTCCTGCATGTGTTTAATAGTCCTGAATACAGACAGATGAATAGCGCGGTCAAAGGAAAGAGTCAAGCACAACAAAGAAGCGGTGTATTTTGGCGGGAATCAACGACAGGAAATCTCGAGATCTAACGAAAACAGCTTTTCTTGATCAACAAAACAACATCTGATCAAGTGAAAGTCGACCACCCTAAGCACTTATCCCACTTTGAACGCATTCTCCTCTGAGCATGTTGAGTTGGCCCTCCCCTCAAGTTCATCCGCGTAATGGGACACTATCCAGAGCCGTGACTTCAGCGCGCACCTTTGGGATCTATGCATTGGCTCCAATGTTTTTCTCAGCTTAAGCAAAGGTTTGCTGGCAGTGTCCAATGCATATTTTTCTACGTAAACACACTCCTGTTTGCGTTGGACACGGAAGACAAAACCGGGATCCAAATAGCCAAATTATCGGTGCACGTTCCTAGCTTGTAACTCTGCTCTCTTGGCCAGTTAAAAAAAACACCAATGCACAGTATAATCACCATAGGGACCACCCCGACTAGTGCCCTCCCCCTTGCTGTGGCACCTTTCTTATAAAAGGGGAGTTCTTTAGTGACAAACCACAACACTCTGAATACTAAACAGTCAGCCATGGGACCTCAGCGTGGCACAGCATCAACGCTGGCCTTCACACCTGTGTTACGTCATCACAGGGGTGACACCAACCAACCGCATGGGGTGTTTTGATCATCACAGAGTTGACCTTTGCACCAGGGTGCCTATTAAATAAGTATTGCATCCCGCTAGATACCAACACATGACAGCTTCACAGCCTGCAAAATTTTAAGAGTTTTAATTTTTTTTAAAGCAACTGATTTCAAAAGTAAGTTGAAGATAAATTAATGTAATCAAAAGGTCCAGGCGTCTGCCTTGAGTGCACGCGGTCACGAGGGACACGCATCTTTGGGTCGCACGCCGGCGGTCTGTCTCCAAGGGCGAAGACCGCCGCAGCACTGCCATCAAGTAATACCAAAGGGACACTGCACTCGGTTGGCAAGGGAAGAGAAGGGCTCGGGCAACGTGTACGCAAATTTACGCCCCACTTCGCTTGCGCCCTGCCCTTCTGTGCATCTTTCTGTGTTGTTGAAAACCTCTCTCCATGCTGCAGCACACCCGAGCTTGCTGGTATAACCAGATCAAGACTTCATTGTACACAGTGGATATAGTGACAAATCAACACAGGCACATAAACAGTGTACAGGCAGTTCAAAAAAAATCTTCTGATAAACTGTCTGCCTGAACAACCTGAAAATGCTAGCTTATAGAACCTGTAGAATTCTTATAGGGCTGTTATACGTATACTGTAATCGCTGCTCACAGCTAAACTGAATTTTATAGGACAAGACACAGCATAACAAGGGATCTTTAAAATGCACTGTTACAGCACTAGAAGAGGCAAGTAAAGTCTTTTGGACTAAATATGAAATTTAAATATCTCTGCCATTTTAAAAGTCATGCCTCCCTCAGTCTGACTTTTCCTAAATACGTCTATTTAACACACGCATGTTAGCATTTTGTGTTATAAGCAGTTCTAAAGAGGATATATATTTTTCGGAGCGACAAGTGACTTTTTGAAATCCTCCTACACTCACATGCAGGTAAGACTGATTTCTATATAGTATTGGCTCTATTTCAAAATATCCCTTTTCCAATAATTACCTCTGTTCCATGAGCTCTACACTTGAGCATGAGAAAACAAATAGCCTACAGTAACAAACTAATGAAAATGCTATTTTGTTCTTTGAAATAATACTTTTTTGGCATTCTGTTACCTAAGTCCTTCATAAACACAAGCAAAATATTATTTTTCCAATAGCACATATGAAATTAATTTATTAGACTGTTAGAATGTTGGAGTCAAAGACTCGTTTTGGCTTGAAGAGGGGTCCCTCAAGGCCAGGCTTTTCTAATGTTAAGAAATGGGAGATTGAAATGCGTTCACATTCAACTGAGGAAGCTCCAACAAAAAAACGAGGGAATTACATGAGGGATTGTTGCCAACATCGTGACAAGATCGTGGTTCACACTGGGGATACACAGATAAGATACTCTACCCCGTGGGACTAAATTCCTTAAGACTGATCTCGAGTTCTAATCGTTCATTTTATTCTGCAGCGACTGATTCCGAATTCGATTCATCGCTCTGAAATCGGGATGCGACAACAAGCGACGCAGCTCTTCTCTGTACATTCACAATCTGGACACTGAGGAACAGAGCATGTGCATGTTCACATGTATAGACGTACATAAACCCGACGGGCATGTAAATGGTCTACAGTGCTCCCACGGCCTGTTCACAGGCTTGGAGTAGGACACCCTGTTAGACAGGTATCATCCTCCATATACACATTACATGGGGGAGGTGTTCCTCTCCCGCCAGAAAGGGCTGACTGCAAGTCAATGTAGGGGATCGGCTGAAAAGAGTACGGCCGAGTGGGAATCCTATTTTAAGTAGACCTCAGTTTCAAGAGGGGAAAAAAGGTGGAGGGTGTGTACTTGCACACTCTTAGCGTTTTGTTTGTGTACTGTGTTTGCATTGGTGGGAGGAGCTATAGGAGGACGGGCTCAATGTAATGGCGGGAATGGAGTAAATGGAATGGTACCAAACACTTCAAACACATGGAAACAACGTGTTTGACAGCATTCCATTGAACGGGCGGCAGGTAGCCTAGCGGTTAAGACAGTTGGGACAGTAACCGAAAGGTCGCTGGTTCGAATCCCTGAGCCAACTAGGTGAAAAATCTGCCGATGTGCCCTTGAGCAAGGCACTTAACCCTAATTGCTCCTCTAATTCGCTCTGTTTAAGAGGATCTTCTAAAATTACTAAAAATGTCAATTCCATTCCAGCCATTACAATGAGCCCATCCTCCTATAGCGCCTACCACCAGCCTCCACTGGTGTAAACAAGCACATCTATAATTGTAAGACCACATGAGTCGTGTAGCACCCAACTTTAGGACAGCTGAATTTCTGTCCAGTAAGCGATACAGCAATCTCTATTCTACATCCTAATTTCTGTTCTGAATCTCCAAATACTTCATAAACGACCAACACATCTAAATCCTTCTATGCACACAATATGGTCTCAATCGTTATGCATCCGCCAATACTGCTCACATTGTGTGTAATGATGCTCTTTTAATATTTCAGTTCAAAGTTTGTATCTAATGTGTTGACAGCTAGTTCTGTTATGGGGGAGCTGAATCGGCCCCTATTGCTTAGCTTTGTGTAAGCAGACCACACAATACAGTCGCGGTAGATGGCTGGCAGGGTCATCGGCTGAAGCCAACCAATCAGCTCCACAATAAAATACAAAGTATTGTCACAGGCTGGGCAGGCTAAGGGGGCGGGGTCTATCGCCCTGCCCGTGACACAGCAGCCCTATAGAATACCATCCCTATAGAATACCATCGCGTCAAGAGTGACGGAACTACTAGCACAACAACTAGACCTAATAGTCAGTGACAATGAGGTGAGGTTTTCAAGCTTAAAATCCAGTCTATGGGTAAAACCCTTTTACGATTATATCTATATTTTTTTACAGTACATATTGAATGTGTACAATATCTGTTCATATTGCTATCGGGGAATTTTTTGTTGTTGTTTGCTAACATGCTTGCTAACCCCTGTGTTTTCCCTACTGTATGCACATATTGGGATTGCCCAGTCGTGCTCTAGTGAAGGAGTAGATGTGTCATCGTATTTACATATTGTTAAAAAGTTAACGGAAAGAGGCTGCAAGCACTTGAATGACACAAACTGAGGATTCAGAAGGGGAGTTGTAGGGGTACAGCAGACCACTGGAACAAGATATCGAATGATATCAAGGCTTTCTTAGACCGGATGGCCATTTCACAGAACGAAGCACGGCCATTAACACCTTGGCTCTTAAGAAGACTTTTAAGATGAGATGGAGAGATTCGTTGTGGTTGCCACAGTTTCTTAAAGATGGGCAGATATTTGTTGCAGAAACCTGTTTACTTACACAGTAATGTTTCACAGAGTGCAAAAATGACCATTAGCAAAGTAGAGGGTGTCAAACAAAAAAAACATCTACAACAGCACCAATGAACGCAGTGCTCTTGAACCAGGTTGCACTTCCTGTGCCCAATGGCCCTTGTTTGGAGAACAAACAGCTAAATGCAACAAAGAACACATCTTACAAGTCAGTTTCTCTCTTTGAAAGCCTGGTGTGAGCTTTAAGGGCCAACCAAAGTGCCCCCTCCTTGGATTTCAATGCCTTAAAAAAGGTCTCATTTTAAGAGTACAGTACTTCAGAATGAATTCAGCGCATTTAAGCATGAATAAAGCATAGTATTCAAATCACATTCGGATTGGTGAACTCAGAGGGGCGTGTCTGCCTCTATTGGCTGTGTCCTGACCAATAGAAGTTGGGTAACAGTTGATTGAAATATTACGCACCTGATCATGACGTGTTTGGGTTAATCCCAATAGTAAAGCCTAAGACGGAGTAAGCCACTCGTCATATCTATGCGCACAGCAATGTATCTGAATAACTTACGAACCCCACAAGAAGCTGAGAGGTCTACCGGATTCGCAGAAGCGTTTACACTCAAAGCTGGAGGCTACCAACTGAAGGCTAACTCATGATAAAAACTTGTATAAGCAGTTAAAAAGGAGATATTTCAATGTGTCTTAACCCCTACTGTGAAAAAGTGTTTGCGCCTGTGTGTTTGACAGCATATGGTCTTTCGGAGCTGTATAAGCTTGGGGGGGGTTATGGGTGAAGGGGTGGTGGGGTTGGTGTGAGCGGGACATCAAAACCAGCAGACATGGTGAAGCCCCAGAACCAGGGTGCCAGAACTAGAACCCCTGGTGCAAAATGGACCAGGGCAGAACCTGGTTCTTAGGTCAGCTGGTGGGGCGCCTCTAGCATCTCCATGAGGAACGTGTCGATAGGGGTGTCGCCAATCAGCTTGAAGAAGAACAGGTGCTCCAGGCACTTCAGGCCAATGGAGCGCAGCGCTGGCAGCCGGAGGAGGAGCTTAGCGAACCTGGGGCGATGGGGAGAACGAGTGAGGTCAATCATGGCGGTGACGTGGGAGTATTGTGTGGATAGGTGCTATAGTATGTCTGTGTGTTTCTCTTGTACCTGCCCTGCTGGTCGGGGTATCTCTGTTTACAATAGGACTCCAGCGATGCGTACACCTTCTCCCTCAGCAATTCCACTTCACTTGGGCTGGACAGTCCCTTGGCATCTGAATGCAGGAACAAACACAGGCACTATAGCACATGACAATAATTAACATGTGATTCTTCCTGACATCATGCTATATCTGGGATGAAATGACTGAAATCATAATCTGGTCTGAAACGGCTTAAATCGTTGTCTTGTCTCAAATCATTATTTGAGCGGAAATCATTACCTGGGTTGAAGAGGATGATGGCTCGGAGGCAGCCGAGCTCGGTCTTGTCCATCTGCATGTCTCTCATCTTACTGACCAGCTCAGTGAGAACTCTACAACCAGGGTCGAGGAGGGGGAGGTGTGACAGAGGGACGAGAGAACGGGAGGAGATGGGTTAGCATCTTCTCTAGGGTTCACCACAGTTCCACTCAACGATGCAGCAGTTAAATAAAGAAATTAACAGAAGGGCAGGGGGGCTGGGATACAGGTTTTACATCCTCTTTACATTATGCATTTAAACGTTACACTACAACCACACAATCTATAACTTCCATCCAAGCCCAAACCACACTTTTCTTATTTACAAACTACTGCACATCGCAAAAATGTTGGGTAATGCAATAATTCAATAAGGACAGAAAGAAGATGAAGGGAAGGAAGTTAGCAGCTGGTGTTTTGTCGACGCTGCGCCAGCGACCAGTCGAGCCTGCGCTACGACAGAGAAGAGGAGAAACAGAACACAACACTCACTGAAACACGAGCTGACAAGATACACACGACCCGCTCTTTTACCTGGGCTAATTACAGCACTTTCTTTGCCAGATTCTCTCACTCAACAACTGGGCCAAGAAAAGCGTTTATTTTGTGGCGTTGTTTGTTTTGTTTTGTGTTCGTTGTTGATAGGGGAAGGTAGGCGTGTAGTGATGTCATTACCTGTCAAATATGGCTCCAACCTCTGCATTGTGCGCACTCTCCCTGTGTATTCAATTACAATGTGTTATTACAATGTTATTACACAGTTACATTGTTATTACATTGTCCCCCCCTGCGTTGGTTTGGGCCCAGAGGAACAGGTAAGTTAGACTCTACATTGCATTTTGGTGCCCAGTTCCACTTCTGGGAGTAACAAGCTACAGGCTCTTGTTGATGGAGACTTGGCCTGATGAAAATGTTTTAGATAGCATTAAAACTACGGGAAATAAAGCTTGAGGAATGACAAAAATATGCCAGTGTAACACAGCAATAAATAGATCCGAGACATTTGAGCACAGACAAGATTTAGAGGAGAAGATATTGGGTCTCATTGATATTGGGTCACATATTGGGTCTCATTGAAATAGGGCAAATAGTTATTTTTTATTTAATGTTGTTTTTTAATGAACCTTTATTTAACTAGTTCTATACAGTATTACCCAAGACCTCTGCTTATCTTCACTACCGTAGCGTTTTAGGCATACTTCATTGTACCCTCGATAATTAGCATATAAAACTTCCTGGGTAAGTACGTATCATTTAAAAAAATCCTTCATGTAAATGGTTTAACCAAATCAGCACAAAAGGGTTATAAGTATTAGCACGGGCCAATGACAGTAGAGCAGAGAAGCATAAGCCAATAGAGGAGCGTAATAAATAGTCAAAGGAACAATGCAGTAATATGATTTAATCATCTTAATCAAATCGATTTGGCATAAATCATAAATGAATGAAAGAAAATTATGTTTTTTTTAGGAAACAAAAAAGACACGTGAAGATAAAAAATGAGAATTGAGAGATTTCACACAACAACAAAAAAAACATTCAGCGGACCACATTTACGCAAGGATGTCTAGATGAATCTGAAACAAAAGCCTGCAACCAGTTAATCCAAGAGATGCTTAAGTTCCTGTGGGAATTGGGAGTCTTGCAGTTTACGAGCTATTAATAACAATGTAATTACTGTGTAATAAACAATGCATTCACACCATGTGATGTGGCGACCCTATTGAGTTGGGGTGGGCACGCTTGTTCCTTGAGAGCTGCGATGAGCGCAGGATTTTACTCAAGACAGGTGCCATGCCGCTTGATTAAAGGCTATTTTCTGCTACTGAATAAAATACTGACATCTGCCAAAGTAAAATGGAATAGATGAGTGTGCCCCGTGTGGGTGTGGCTGTGTTGGGGGGGGGGGGGGTATCCTAGTGAAATCAACAGTGACGTCTACAGTACATTAAGCATTAGTCCCCAGCGTTCTAGCATGCTGCATTATTCTAGAGGCAGACTAAAGGCGTCAGCATGCTTCAGTTCGGCTGGCACCTGACCGAACTCAGCTAGTCGAACAGAACGAGTGTGCTCACATACTCCCTTAAAAAAAACCTTTGCTTGAAAAATGAGGGGGAAAAAGCGCGCAATAGCACTGTTTGTCCATTTTGAGACGCCGTAGCCAGTGTACACTTCCTCAAAATAGTCCAAACTAATCTAAGATAACTCAAGAAATCTGTCATTAATTTAGACGTTTTTGCCCAAATAGATGTTAGTCTCGAATTTTACATCTAACTAAGATGTTTGGTGCATTTTCAATGAAAAAATGTACATGAAAACAAGTCGTCTCTTGTTGAATGACAACAAAGACTTTACTGAATAATCCCTACTGTTGACCAATTACCAATGAAAGGGCGTAGACTTCGTCTCCGAACTTCGGCTTGCCTCCAGAAAAAATGCTGGGTGTTCGAACAGCCGAAAAAAATCCTCACCGTAGTCCAAAATGAACAAAAACGTCACAAAATGTAATCCTAATATATGCACGAACTCTACCCGAAAGTGCTCCATTCTCCCTTTATTCAGGAAAATGATTCAGCTCATTTCAACAAACTCATCTGGACTCCAAAGAGAAATGGCCATTTAATGAATAATAACTGTAACAGGCATGACCATGACTGAAAATTATGTTCTACAAACACATGTATGGTAAAGTGTTTATATGACGGCGTGTATGATCAAATAAAATAAACTGCCATTACAAAAACACTAGACATTAAGTGTTGACTGTTTATGGAAAACTGAGCTTAAAACCAATGCAGAACGCTTAAATCCTTCAGGGGCACCTTTCTTTTTTTCAATCTTTCTCCCTGCAGTTTATAAGCTTTTCTTTGAAAATTAACATGTAAAAGGTTGCTTCTATGTGGTTCACCGAGGTCCATCGCACGTGTGTGTGTTACCTGTCGAAGATGGCTCCCACGCCGGCACTGTGGGCGCTGTTCCTGTGCACGTGTAGGCCGGTGGCCAATAGGATGCCGTCCTTCACACTGATGGAGCGGTGAGAGAAGGAAGCGATCAGCAGCTCGTTCCAACCTGGAGGGAGACAGGGTCATCAGCCTATCCATGTAGGGCTGTGAACAGCTTGGATTTAATGAGGTCAAAGCTGAGCAGGGCTGTGTTCATTAGGGTGTATGACAAAAAACTTTTTCCAACTAAAAAAAAGTAAAGTTTTATTGGACGTGTCCAGGTTTCAGTTTGCTTTCTTCCGTTTGGTGCCGATGAACATGAAAAGGCGAAGGCTTTTTGAGCGTACCGGCACGTAGCAGGATGACCTGGTCGTCCAGGGCCAGCTCAGAGAAGTGGGGGACCCTCTTGGCCCACTCCACCAGGGTAAACAGCTGCTTGTCTGCAGCCTGGCAGATGTTGGTGACCGGGTCATTGGGCTGGAGAGGGACAGAGGGAGGAGAGACTGGCTTCAACATAGGGCACAAAATAGAGACTGGAGACCTTAGGATCACATTTAAAACTAAGCGGGTCTGTTATCTCAGAATATATTCACAAATTGTTGGCTCAGTCGCACAATCAAATCTCTAGAAATAATAACAGACAGTGGAGTAAGAGAAGTTGGTATGTGTGCGTCGCAGGGTCAGACGGTGGGTCACACACACACATTTACCGAGCTGTCCCCGGAGCTCCCGTCGGCATGCAGCTCGGTCTTCTGCTCCACGGCCATCTCGGCCTCCAGGATCTTTTCCACGGGCATTTCCTCGTTGACGGCGCTGGTCGACTCCACCTCGCTCTCCCGCTCCTTGTTCCTCTGGCGCTCTTCCTGCACGGCTGCAGGGGCACAGGAAGGGCAGAGGGAAGGAGGGGACGAGAGAGTCGGGGAGCGAGAAGGAAAGAGGCACAGGAGGGGAGGAGGAGAGGGGAAAGTAGGGAGAAGGATGGAGGGGTAAAAGATAAAGAAAGAGCAGGACAGGGAAGCAAATGGGAAGCAAAGTGAAAAGAAAAAAAAGAGAAAGGTGAGAGAGAAAGGAGGGGAAATTAAAAAAAGTTGAGAAAGAGAGGAATGTGAAATGAGGAAAGTAAAGAATGACACAGGTAGAGGAAAAGGAGATACACAGATATGTACATTTCCCGTTTAGTTCAAACGACAAAGCTTTTTTTTTAACCTTTCACACCAGGTCTCAAACTCAAGGCCTAGGGGCCACATCAGGCTCGCAAGCTGCTTTCCTGTGGCCCCAAGACTGATATCTGATTCCCATCAGCCATCAAGAAAATGTTCTATTAGAATCACCCCACAATAAGGTTTATTCCTATGGCACATTACAGGTTATACATCTTTGAAGTCACCCCAAACCACATAAACTGGCACAATACCAATCATCTGTGCACCACTATCAGCGAATGCAGGGAAATATGTGAAATCAGCCCGACACCACAGTAATATAATGGTAATACGATTTTACATAATGTCAGCGATACTGAGAACAGTAACACTAACTCCACGATAAGCGTTGCGTTGCTATCAGCGGTGTGTCAATGTGATGTTCTACCTGCTACACAGAGCATGTTGTTTTGAGAGCGGAGAGGAACAGAGGGGAAGAACATCTTTTCTCTATTTTCCCCTACTGTACCTTACCATATTCATCAATTATGCGGAAGTACAATAGCTTTGGTCCAGTTTTTCGCAAGTACTCATTAAAGTGTTGGTAGTGGTTGTACTAAATGATCCTCTAATTGCACAAGTTGCCTTTGTTTACATTGTGAAGTGTATAGTGGAGGCTATATGCAACCAAAATCAACTTTATTTCTCATTATTCCAATTTACAAGACGGAATGAACGCGGCGTAAAGAATTGAACCTTTGCGATTCTTGAGCTTGGGCGCTGCCATTGGACTTGACGCAACGTGAGCACAACAAGGGTAGTGAAGCAGCTTTCATAGATTTCAAAGGAAGCATTTCCTCAACGGCTGATGGCAATGTCGTACGCCCGATGGCTATAGTATATCAGGGCCTTAAGACTTACATTGCGCCTGGTAATTAGAGTTTCATACCAATACATTCTGCAACATACCTCACCCAGAAATAGACCATCACAACAAAACAACATAAAATATTGTTGTTTTACCTCTTGACCAAATAAAACATTTGAAAAATGCACAAACATTAGAAAAAGGATGATTGTTTCAAAGTCTTGTAGGCAAGAGAGCGCTGTCTTCCGTGTGGTATGGTCCATTTCTGAGCATTGACATAAAACTACATAAGTACTCTGCACTATTCCCCACCAACTATTTAAATGCCATTCTCCTTACATCTCTGTCGTTCATCTTGGACCACTACAGAAGATGGGAGAGAGAAAACGAGGGGAAACAAGAGGGGAGAGAGAGGGGGACAGGGGTTAGTGTTTACAAGGCTCTCCATCCCCCTCTCTCTACCTCTTTCTCGTTCTTTCCATCCCCTTTGAGTACAATCAATACTCTCCCCTTAGAAATTCATATTACAATATTCAAAAAATCTTAAATGCTCTTAGAGAATCTTTATTATACATTGATTATTTCAGTGGATTTAAAAACAGCATTTGGAAATAGTTTTATAGCAAGTAGGCTATACAATCTTTCGGCAACAATGTCAACCAGTGTTATTTCAGCAGGGCAACAGGACGGTTGGTGAGTGGGGGTCTTTGGGTTAGGAGACACAAGGGGCCCCATCCCTCTTACTTCTACATTCTTACTGCAGCAAGTCAGACCCAATTTCAATAAGGATCCTAGCTCTCCCTCATTCTGTCTGTCTTGTCGCGGTCTCGCTCCTCATATCTCCAATTGCATCCCTCTCGGCCTCTCCCTCCATTTCAAGCCTTACCTGGTGATAGCGTTGCCCTTTAATAAGCCATATTGAATGCTAGTTGAGGAAAGCAGACTGCTAGGCTCCCCCCTTACCTTCCCTCTTCATGCCACAGGCCAGGCACTTCTGGTAGCGGCAGTACTGGCAGCGGTTGCGCTGGCGCTTGTCCACCAGGCAGTCCTTGTTGTCCCGGCAGGTGTAGCTCAGGTCCTTGCGCACCGTGCGCTTGAAGAAACCCTTGCAGCCCTCGCAGCTGTGCACTCCGTAGTGCTTACCTATAGAGAGAATGACAAGAAAGATGAATGTAAATTGACAACAATAGAGAGGGAATAGGGGGATAGCAAAAGGAGGGAAGGTTACATCAGTAACAAACCCCTTTCAGGCACTAAGCCTAGAGCGCATAGTTTTTCAGGTGTGATGGTAATGAAAATACATGGAAGTGTTTCGGTCCCTTTTAGTAGAAACTGAACTGGTACAGACAAGGGATAGATGAAAAACAATTCCCTACTGTGTTTTAAACATTTTATGCAGATTTTTACAATTTTCTACACTACGGAAAGGTAACCCCAAATCTAGGGTTATATGACGTTTCCATACCATAAGGCTATAAGTCCATGTAGCCAATGCCATGTTGTGTAGATCCCACTATGCACAACACAAATCTCAGAGTGTCAATCCCAAATTCATGAGAAACATCCACACCACCTAACTAAATTTCATTCAACGCCTGTACAATTTTGGACAGAACTATCCTTTAATAAACAAAGCATATTGCACTACTGCTTCTCTCTCAGTTCCCCCCTGACACAGACCCTAAATCATCCCCCAGTCTGTCCTATAGATGGAAGAGTATATAGTTCAACTTGTCTTCTTACAGGCTGGGGTGGGGTTCTGGCCATATTGCATACACCATTCAATTCATCTCTGATCTCCACAAGAGCATAGGGTCTAGGGGCCAGTTTGGGATTGGGCCTAGACTTACCGGAGGAGCGGTCACCACAGATGGCACACAGGCGCTTTTGGGAGAGCATGGGGCCCCCTGGGCTGTGGCCTCCCAGCCCGAACGGAGGCTTCACGTCATCCGAGCTGCTGACCGCGTGCAGGCCCGACATGGACACTGTGGAGTTGATCTGGAGGCAGAGAAAAAGGGGGGAGGGAATAGGGACAGGAGTGAGAGGGGAGGATGTGTCATGAACTGACAGCACATCACTCCTTAGTTTAATTATTTGGAGTCATAGATGCAGAGCTGTCATATTTTTTTTTTAAATGACAAAAAACATCAGTACTTTCATGCATCCAACAATCACAGCTATCTTTTTGAGTGGGCTGGTTGATCAGTATTAAAGCCACATTCAGTTACCCGTTCGCACGCCCAGGCATCATTGGTCGGAGAAAAGAGCCTCCCTCGCCCTCAAAGCAATAGAGATTACAGAGCACTTCTCGCCCTCACCAGTTCAAGCAGGTTAAGTCTCAAGGCATCCTCATAGCCGGATTAATTCGTGAGGACGTTTGAGGAGAATCAGAGGCAAAAAGTGAAATGGGGGGAGGGAGGAGAAAGAAAGAGAAAAAGCAAGGGAAGGAGAGGAGAAATAACACTGAAAAGGACCATCTGATGTGAGAGGAGATAGAGGAAATAAAACAACCAATATAGAGAAAGGCAGAGGTGGTAATAGGGGGGGGGGTTCTTACCTCTGCACTCCTGGTATACATATTGATCTGTGAAGTAAAAAGAAAGGGATGAAGTAGAGAGCAGGGGAGGAAAGAAAGAGGGATGGGTGGGCACACTCAGGGACGGACAGTACGGGTATTTGTTTGGATATTCACTACTATGCTGCCACTACGAGCCCCTTGGACAAATCAATTTGTGCCTGGAAGAAGAAAAAAAATCTACATAAAATGTTCGCAAACGCAGATAAATTAAATGTAGATTTAAAAACTGTACTTTGTGCATGTGAATTTATGGATTTTATGTACAGTACTAGTCAAAAGTTTGGACACCCCTACTCATTCCAGGGTTTTTCTTTTGTTTGACTATTTTCTACATTTTCTACAACTATGAAATAACACATACTGTCTTCTGTATACCAACCCTAGCTTGTCACAACATAGCTGATTGTCTCAAACGCATTAAGGAAAGAAATTCCACAAATTAACAAGACACACCTGTTAATTGAAATGCATTCCAGGTGACTACCTCGTGAAGATGGTTGAGAGAATGCCAAGAGTGTGCAAAGCTGTCATCAAGGCAAAGGGTGGCTATTTGAAGAATCTAAAATATAAAACACATTTTGATTTGTTTAACACTTTTTTGGTTACTACATGATGTGTTATTTCGTAGTTTTGATATGTTCACTATTATTCTACAATGTAGAAAATATTGAAAATAAAGAAAAACCTTTGAATGAGTAGGTGTGTCCAAACTTGACTGGTACTGTATATATTTAATGGAAATATTGCAGAATGTGTTCCCTATTTTCTAGTCATACGCAGGAAGAGGACAGGGAGAGTTTGATCTTTTGATGTGTGGTTTTGAGGGCAACCAATGATTCATCCACTGGTACCCTTGATCTAAAATGTCAATTTAATCATTACTCAATTAATTTAATATTTTGTGAGGTTTTTAAAGTCAGAACACATTCAAAGAAAAAGGGCAACATGTTTAAAAAAGTACCCAAATAATGCTATTTCGTGGTTGATTTCACAGATATCAAATCAATGATTTACAATATTTAGATATGTATGGTTTCACGTTTGCCTTTGGTAGTTATCCACAACTTCACTTGACCTATAAGGCTGGGAATTGCCAGGGACCTCACAATACGATATTATCACGAGGCTTAGGTGTCGATACGATATGTATTGCGATTCTCACGATTGGATATGTATTGCGATTGGATACTGTGATTTTATTGCGATTTGATGTTCCAAACATATTGCTCACCATATGTCTGCTGCAGAGGGACAAGAGAGAGCCATGATAATAATAGTTTTGATCAACCATGGAAATAAAAGTGCTGAAAACAAATTGGCTCCCTATTTAAAAAATAATATGGAAAACAAGCTTTGAAGGGAAAATACTAGAGTTGATGCAGGTACAGCTAGCTCAAAAATAATATTGCGATATTGCCTAATTGCACATTTTAGGGGTCGTAAAATAGCAGCCAATTGTTTATTTACAATAAAAGTGAGCTCAACAAGTGATACTCTTCTCAACCAATCACCAGAGGATGATACTGGCAGATACACGCATGTTGACTGCAGCCTATGAAGTCACACTTGGTTCACACTGGCCACTACTGTAAAGCAGCATTTATTGACCATGGTGCCAACTTCCCATCTCTGAATGACCCTGAAAGGTGAAAGATGAGGCAGGAGAAGAGTGGTAGAACAGAACAGTGTTAGCTACCTGTCTGGAACTCAGGGCTCACCTGGGGGCTGCTGATGGGGCCGTAACCCACTGAGGGTGTCCCGGGCAGGCAGGGCGACCCCAGGGAGGAGCTGATGACAGAGAAGGGCGAGCCCATGCTGCTGATGGGGCTGTTGACGGCCGAGGTGGCGGGCGGCAGAGAAGTCATTGAGGCAGCTGTGGGGGTCAGGGGTGGCGAGCGCTGGCCAGAGGGAGGGGAGGACACAGAGGAGCTGTGGGAATCTGGTGAGAAACGACAGGGATTATATGCCAGAAAGTGATGACACCCTACATACAACTCAAGTTTAAGAAAAAAAATGATTGATAGTTCCCCTAGCTACAATGAAGTTAGTTTTGTGTGTGCTTACTTTTACAAGGGTCATGCCCAGGGGTGTCAGTTGGATATGGCAGGTGCAAACCCTAGATCAACACCAATTTAAAATAGGTCACTAAAATCATTCTAATTCCGATTAAAAGGCAAATGCAGTGTAGCAGTATCAGAGAGATGGCTTTGGGATCATGCAGACGGCTCAGAACCAGGGCAGGAAGGCTGCATTCGCGGCTGGCTGGCTTTGGGACAGCGCATCAACGCAGCTCCGCAGTGAACAGCACAACTTTTTTCTCAAAACAGTGCACAGGTGGTAGATGGTTAGTTAACTGCTGTTTGACATAACATGAAACTAGAGTTTTTTTAACCTGGTGCTGGGCTAGTGTGTAGCAGCTAATTGTTGTAAGACAAGTGTTTGTAGAATGTCCCCTATCTACTAAGGTGAATGAAGTTACAGCAGCCAAGGTGATAATGGCTAGAGTCAATTTTGGTTGTTTTTGTTGTTTAAAATTGCATTTAGAGTTTTTAAACTATGTTCGAAATGCAGTAAATGACCCCTTATATAGCATTTGGAATAATTCTGTATAAGCAATAATTAATACCAATAATAATGAATTTGTAAAGTGTATTTCCAAAGTTCAAATGCACACCTTCAGAAAGTATTCACACTCGTTGACTTTTTCCACATTTTGTTGTTACAAAGTGGGATTAAAATCTATAATTGCCATTTACTCTAATGTCACTGTAGAAGAAAATGTTTGAAAAATGTATTAATATAAATAAATAAAACACTATATCTTGATTAGATAAGTATTCAACACCCTGAGCCGATACATGCTAGAATCACCTTTGCCAACAATTACAGCTGAGTCTTTCTGGGTAAGTCTCTACAAGCTTTGCACACCTGGACTGTACAGTATTTGGCCATTAATCTTGAAAAAAAAATATTCAGGCTCTGTCATGTTGATTGTTAATTATTGCTAGACAACCATTTTTAAGTCTTGCCATAGATTTAAGCCGATTTAAGTCAAAACTGTAACTAGGCCACTCAGCAACATTCAATGTCGTCTTGGTAAGCAACCCATCTATATTTGGCCTCGTTTTTTAGGCGATTGTCCTGCTGAAAGGTGAATTTGTCTCCAAGTGTCTGGTGGAAAGCATGCTGAACCAGGTATTCCTCTAGGATTTTGCCTGTGCTTAGCTCTTTTCCGTTAATTATTTATCCTAAAAAACAACCTAATCCTTGCCGATGATAAACATACCCATAACATTTTATTTTTATTTTACTAGGCAAGTCAGTTAAGAACAAATTCTTATTTTGAATGACGGCCTAGGAACAGTGGGTTAACTGCCTTGTTCAGGGGCAGAACGACAGATTTTTACCTTGTCAGTTCGGGGATTTTATCTTGCAACCTTTTCGGTTACTAGTCCAACGCTCTAACCACTAGGCTACCTGCTGCCCCATGTTGCAGCCACCAACATGCTTGAAAATATGAAGAGTGGTACTCAATGTTTTTTGTGTTTTTTTTCAGTATTACTTTAGTGCTTTGTTGCAAACAGGATGCATGTTTTGGAAAATGTTTATTCTGTAAAGGCTACCTACCCTCTTTTCACTGTCATTTGTTAGTATTGTGGCGTAACTACAATGTTGTTGATCAATCCTCCGTTCTCCTATCATAGCCATTCAACTTTGTAACTGATTTAAAAATCATTTGGTGTAATTGGTTCAGAGTTTGTTTTGATATTTTAACCTGCGTGTCGTGATCGCGTTTGGTGTGGGGGGACAAAATAAATTGATGCTCGATGGCGCAGCCGGTTTGGGTTCCGTGTAAGTCCCTGCGATAGACTAGCGTCTTGTGCAGGGGGTGTACTTGTACATCAAGCTGCCTCGCGCTACAGAAACAGGAGATAGGTTCCTGCCCTAATGAGCTGTTCCGGATCGCACAAGCCAAGGCTACTTACTTACCGGTTGCCCAATACCATGCTGGTCGAAATTTGAAACAAATTATCCACAGGAAAGTATTGTTTAGCTGACTTTTTAGAGCGCCGGTACTAAAGTTTCTATCATCACCTGGCACATGCGCAAAACCATGTAAATACCTGCTGACTTCAGTATGCATGCCTCGCGTGTTTGCTCATGACCGAAAGGCACGTGCACAAGACGGAAGTACATGCAGGCCAACTAACTGAAGTCCAGTTTTATTAGTCGTATGTACGGGATACACATGGTATACACGTCCAACTAAATGCTTACTTTAACAATACAACAGTAAGAAATAATAAAATATAAGAATATGAAAAAAGTAAATGGCTCAGTAGAGTAGAATAAACATTTTAGCATAATTATAATACAGTATTTAGCAATCATCATAAGAGTCGGGTAGCAGCAGTTGTGATGTGTGTGTGCCAAGGTGTGGAGAGTCAGTGCATGTGGTCAGTCCAGTTCAAGTGTTCAGTAGTCTGATGATGGATGTAGATGGAAACTGTCTGAGCCTTTTGATATCAGACCTCATGCTCCGATACTGTCTGCCCTGACGGTAGGGGAGGGAACAGCTCGTGTTTGGGGTGTGATGACCGCTGCAGACCTTCCTCAGGCACCATTTTGAGTAGATGTCCTGGATAGGTCCCAGTGATGTACTGGTGTCAGCAGGTGTTGACATGGTTTTGAGCATGTGCCAGGTGATAGAAATGTCAACTTCGGTACTGCCGCTCTAAACAGTTGAGTAAACAATACTTTCTTGTGGATATCAAATTTCGACCTGAAAGTCCAACACCACAGAAAACTAACTGGTAGTCATTTCAAATGATTGTATTAAACATTCTGGCTTGTAAAGAACATTTAAACAATCATTTCAAGCTGTATATACCAATAAGTGTGTAGTAATCAGACTAAAAACTGGGGTGATGTGTTTTTTTGTGTGTAATTTGTGAGTGCATCCTTGTAGCTATAGCCAACTAGGCTATTCAGTTCGGTAGCTTAGTAACTTGTTATGCCTTGAGCCATTGCAAATATTGTCAACAAGCATCTCTAATGCACCAACTATAGTTGACCACTGCAGCTGGAACATTTTAAAAAATGCCGAAGTGGCTTGATAGCTAGCGAAATTCATTCGAAAACACCAGTGGCATTCTCTTACCTCTGCTGTCACCCATTACTACCTCCTTGGTGGAAAAGACGTGCTGGGACACCGATAAACGTGCTTCAATCACACTCCGCTATCTAACTCAAGACCGCGGACTGGGGCCCGGGCCAGAGTCGTTTTCGGATGACCAAAAACAGGACTGAAAAAAATGAGGGGGGTGAAATTCATGAAATAACAGACGCAAACGTCAACATTTGGCATCAGGCCCGTGCTTTTGAGAGGCACGGTTTTCATAACATGAGGCATAAGCATCCATTCTCATTTGTTTTTTGTCTGTGCATTTTGGTCAAGAAGATGCATGTCGTAAACTAACGTTACCTAGCTAGCTGACATTATATATCTCAAATAACTAGCTACCTAGATTGTGACAAACGCGGAGTCAACAAAATTGTGGCCTGTAGACAGTGCAGCCACAGATAGTAGAAGGACGTTTTGTATCAGTTGTGCAGTTAGCAACCTAGCTATCTAGCGTAGTGCAACAACCGACCAGAGAAAACTCGCAAGTGATAGTTGGTCAGTTTGTAAAGAATTCAACATTCTAGCTATACATTACCCCAACAGTAAGATATAACGTTAACGCTAAAACAAACTATGCATCAACAATAATTATACCTAATTACTAACGTTTTTGACAGTGCAGTTTCTTCGCATGAAAAGATGTGGTGGTCAGGCCCCGAGTTCTTCCTCTCCTCTCTCCCCACTTTGCCTCGCCGTCAGCCCTCCCTTTCCCTGTACAGCCCTTCTGCCTGTGGCTGACGGAGTAGCTACCGTACCAAAAACAGTACCGTTTGAAAAGGTTTCTGCATTATGATGCATTTACATGCCACTTCAACATTCTATGGCAGCCATGTTAGCTCCCAATTAACATTACATGGGGAATATTTAAAAAATACTATAAAACTGAATGTCTGTAATGAGCATTATGATGCATTTACATGACACTACCACATGCAGCCATGTTCCCCATGAACATTACATGGGGAATATTTAAACAATGTTATGTAACTGAATGTCTTGAATTAGAACAATATCCCAAATTCTAAAAGTTGTCCCAACTCTAAATACACAGAACCCAAATATAAACACAACATGCAACAATTTTCAAGATGTTACAGTTCATATAAGGAAATAAGTCATTTTAAATTAATTAATTAGTCCCTAATCTATGGATTTCCCGACTGGGAATACAGATATGCATCTGTTAGTCACAAGATGCCTTAAAAGGGAGGGGTGTGGATCAGCAAACCAGTCAGTATCTGGTGTGACCATTTGCCTCATGCAGTGTAACACATCTACTTCACATAGAGTTGAAAAGGCTTTTGATTGTGGCCTGTGGAATGTTGTCACACTCCTCTTCAATGGCTGTGCGAAGTTGTAGGAACTGGATCATGCTGTCGTAAATGTCGATCCAGAGCATCCCAAACATGCTCAATGGGTGACATGTCTGGTGAGTATGCAGGCCATGGAAGAACTGGGACATTTTCAGCTTCCAGGAATTGTGTACAGATCCTTGCAACATGGGGCTGTGCATTATCATGCTGAAACATGAGGTGATGGCGGCAGATGAATGGCATGACAATGGGCCTCAGGATCTCGTCATGATATCTCTGTGCATTCAAATTGCCATCGATAAAATGCAATTGTGTTCATTGTTCGTAGCTTATGCCTGGCTATACCATAACCCCACCGCCACCACGGGGCACTCTGTTCAGCAAACCGCTCGCCCACAAGACAACATACACCGTTGAAACCGGGATTCATCTGTGAAGAGCACACTTCTCAAGCGTGCCAGTGGCCATCGAAGGTGAGCATTTGCCCACTGAAGTTGGTTACGACGTCGATCTGCAGTCAGGTCAAGACTCATGTGAGGAAGATGAGCATGCAGATGAACTTCCTTGAGACGGTTTCTGACAGTTTGTACAGAAATTATTTTGTTGTGCAAAACCACAGTCTCATCAGCTGTCCGGGTGGCTAGTCTCAGACGATCCCACAGGTGAAGAAGCCGGATGTGGAGGTCCTGGGCTGGTGTGGTTACACGTGGTCTGCGGTTGGACTTACTGCCAAATTCTCTAAAAAGATGTTGGAAGCAGCTTATTGGAGAGAAATTAACATTCAATTCTCTGGCAACAGCTCTGGTAGACATTCCTGCAGTCGGTATGCCAATTGCACGCTCCCTCAAAACTTGAGACTGTGTTGTGTGCACATTTTAGTGGCACAAGGTGCACCTGTGTAATGATCATGCTGTTTAAACAGCGTCTTGATATGCCACACCTGTCATGTGGATGGATTATCTTGGCAAAGGAGAAATGGTCACTAACAGGGATGTAAACAAATTTATGCACAACATTTTAGAGAAATAATATTTTTGTGAGTTTGTAACATTTCTGGGATATTTTATTTCAGCTCGTGAAACATAGGACCAACACTTTACATTTTGCGTTTATATTTCTGTTCAGTGTATATGGCTCTGGGCACAAACGGCTTCTCCAATAGACATGTTGGCTGGTTAGCAACAAAACAGAAGGTGTTTGCTTAAATTGTTGACATGTAACTATAATTCGTCTCCAATGTTTATTGAAAACATACATTTGCACAATGAGCACTTGTCTCAAACACATCGTTACAGTTGTTGGCTAGCTAGCTAGCGAATTTGAACAATATTAGCATAGACGTCACGTGACAGTCAAAGCACCTCAAAATAAGACATGGCATCAAGTACAAGATCAAACTAGAGGGTGACTTTACAAGTAAAGATGCGGGGCTTGCTTTAATTCTTTAAAATAATTTTTGTGGTAACGGAAAAGTTAAAAAGTTTTACTATGATACTTCAAGCAAAGCAGTTACATACACAGTGCACAAAACATTAGGAACACCTGCTCTTTCCATGACATAGACTGACAGGTGAATCCAGGTGAAAGCTGTACTCCCGTATTGATGTAACTTGTTAAATCCACTTTAATCAGTGTAGATGAAGGGGAGAAGACAGGTTAAAGAAGGCTTTTTAAGCCATGAATTGTGTATGTATTGTATGTGTGCTATTCAGAGGGTGAATGGGCAAGACAAAAGTTAAGTGCCTTTGAATGGGGTATAGTATTAGAAAGGTGCACCGGTTTGAGTGTGTCAAGAACTGCAATGCTGATGGATTTTTCACACTCAAGTTTCCCATGTGTATCAAGAATTGTCCACCACCCAAAGGACATCCATCCAACTTGACACGAATGTGGGAATCATTGGAGTCAACATGGGCCAGGATCCCTGTAGAACGATTCCGACACCTTGTAGAATTGAGTTGGTTCTGAAGGCGAAAGGGGGTGCAACTCAATATTAGGTGTTCCTACTGTTTTGTACACTTAGCGTATGTATGTATAAGAATACAGCCACACTTAGCCTGCGTCTTGTGTTTGTGATCGGTTGTTCTTTTCCCCTCTAATATTTAGCCTAGGTTGGATTATAAGCTAATCAAGTATTGGATTGCTTGTATTTTTCATGTTCTCTTGCATTATCTGAGAAACAGGGACCCAGTAAAATATAGTGTAAACATTAAGGGAATCATAATTGTTTAATTAAAAGTCAAGAAAACAAAGTAACAAAAAATTCCACCATACTCACTCACTGAATCTCCCACCCACCACTTTAACATTAGTCCTTTACTTGGTCCCTCTGATTAAAAGCTCTGATTCCAAATCAAGCCATTGCACCCAACTATAGGCCAATGTTGACAACTTAAAGCATCTGATAAGACTGTCAATGTAAAGGAATACATTGGAAGGAAACAACCTACGTATCACAGATGCCTAGGTAAAGCAGCTTACAATATTGACAATACAAGCCATTTCAGATACGCAGCAAAAAAAGTCAACAAGGTAATGGGGATAGCAGCATGGGGTTGGTTTGGAATCAGCCCAGAGATGCAGTCGTGTACATACAGAATGGTTTAGGGTGAAGGAGCTCTTTAACCACAACAGCTACAGCATTGATTGTCTTTGACACAAGGCCTACTGTATTATTCAAGAGTGGAGGGAGAGCAGACACCCATTCGAAAAAAAAGAAAGAATAGTACACGTGAATAAAAACGAATAAATGTTACAATTCAACAAAACCTGCTGCCGCAGCTTATTAACACTAAACAAAAGTGGAAGAGGGTTCATCATTCAGTTGTTCAAAAGGTAGGTCAAACATTCCTTCCAGACACATTAAGATGAATTAGGGTGGAAGAAATGTTTGTTTTGATGGACTGTATCTATTTCCTCAAATCCTGTCACTCTGGATAATCGGTTCAGTTTCCAAATGGCTAGTCCACCCTAAATACATTAATTTACTGTACTTCCACATTATGAAGGTACTTCATGTGAAGGGCACATTTAAAGCAATTTATTCACTACTTTAAAGCAAATCATACTCCAATGGTCCTCTAAGCACAGCTTACCTGTTGATTAATAATTCAATTAATATATATAGTCACATACTGGTACAACTCATGATTTACATGCAACTTGAAAGCAACCAACAGTTATGAAAACAGTTACAAACAAGTGGCTTGGTCAGTAACTGCTGTGTGCTGTAGACATCTAAAGCAGCTTAGTCATGTTTCCCAATAAGTCACATTCCAGAAGCTGAAGCCTCTTGGCCTACATGTCAAGTATCTTTGATGGCTGCTATTTGGGGACCTGGTTTATGGACTATACGTTACAATATTATGCCCTTTTCATTTCATTGGAATGTTCCAGTTGTAGACTAACATACTCCGATCCAAATAAACCCTTAACTTAAATCCAGGAAAATGCCCTAACCACTTAACTGTCTAGTTCTATTGTGTTCAATCTGTGATCTCTGCAAGTACAATTAAAGGCAAAAGTAAGCATTAAACATATTGGTGTGATTGCAATTCTTGATTTTAGTTTTAACTATAGTTCACGGCAACTTAAATGGACATTGTTTTGGTTAGCCTTTTTATGACCAAAAGGGAATAAACTCTGCAATTATAAATGGACGATGAATTACAACTCCCAAGTCATCTGCGTAGCTTGCCTAAGTCTCAGTTTGATGACCTATCTGACTTAGACATGCTGATGAGGACTTTGTACAGTTCAAATCTTATTGCTCATCATCCTGCAGATGGTTTGTGTTGAAATGCTACTCCCCATTCAAGTCCCCTTTGGAACCTAGTGCAGTCCTGTCTGTCACTTGTCTTCTCACCCTCTCCTTTAAACTCCATCAGTATCTTTCCCTCCAATCGTATAAATCCATCTCTCATTCGGTTTCTGCTCCTCCTCTAAATCCCTCCACCTCCCTTTCTTATTGATGACTCGCTGTCTCACTCATACTCTGCGATTAGCACCATCATGTAAATTCCAACCAGCATCGCTAGGATCTCCATCACTGATTGGCCCAGACTGGAGCGGCCAACCAGCAGCTCAGGCAGAACCGTCACAGTGGCAATGTACACAAAGCCACCCGCAGTGAATGGTAGGATCCAGGCTGTGGCGGCCGCGCCCACCCCCTCAGCCAATAGGGAGCAGGCTGTGCCGGCAAGAGCCCCCAAGGCTGTCAGCAGCTGTAGACACATGGCCTGATGGGAAAGAGGAAGTTGTCAATGGACATTTCTACCTACAGAGACCTTCTTATTGGAACAGAAAAGACACGAATCCTACTGCTGCCACCATGTGTCAATAGGCGTTGTGTTGTCGTCACCGAGCATGTTTCAGTACATAGTCAAGAACATTGACGTTTTCTGTCTGACATCAGTATGTGTAACATCAATCATTATGAAAAGCTGAAGCTTGTGCATTACCTTCTTCTTGGTGCAGCCAGACTGGACCAGGATGGCAAAGTCGCCAATCTCGTGGGGCACCTCATGCAGCAGGATGGTGAGAGTGGTGACTGTGCCTACTGCTGGGCCCACCAGGAACGATGCCCCGATGGCCAGCCCGTCAGTGAAATTGTGTGTGAAGTCAGCAGCCAGGTTCAGGTAGCCCGATACCTTGATATCTATATTGATAGGGACGTCAAACATTCAGCCTGCTGCACAGACCCTATGGAATCTAGTCTAGAGCACCTGGTTAAATTGTGCTTAGGAGCATTTGTTAACTCTCCATGGTTGAAGTACAAATAAATATGTCATTTTTGTAAAAATGTCTGAGTGTGCTACATTCACCATTGTATAAAAGTTGAGTCATCACGTATGCATTAAATCGATTGCTTTTAAAATATTCATATATTTGGTACCGTTGATTTTGTTACACGTGCCTGTCCGTCGCAGGACTTTTAAGCTCAAATGGCAGACAATTTGGGGCGCTCTCTGTATAAAAGTTGATGGTCTCACGCAATACACCAATTTCAGAGCCAAATTATCACTTAAATAACAGCCAAACCTGGTCCGTGTTAATATCTAGAGCGCTGAGCCATTACTGCTTTTAGAGGTCTGTTCAATTTCGGTCCGATTTTAAAAAAGGATCACAAGTTACGGTTTCGATTATTAAAAAAACAAAACATGAAATGCACTATGCATTGTGTGGGTTGAATGCTGTAACACAGAATAAAACAAAATTCCATGATGGTAGTGACTGCCCATGACTGCTTATCACTTATTAACCTCTTTAAATCAAATATTTCAGTTACTTATATTACTTGTTTTATTTGATCACTATTATTTAATTCCAAGTCATCATCTCACCTCTATATAGCTGCTGCCTGTGCGGTCTGAAAAATCACTATTTTGTAGTTCTTCAAAGTAAATAAGTCATGCTTTTATGACTACTGAATACCAACTATCAATCACTTAGATCATGTATTTTCAGGTAGAGATACATCGCAAAGAAACTGCTCTCTATGGATCCCCTCGATCGCGCATTTTCCTGTCTCTTACGTAACAGGTGTAAAAGAAACAGACCGGACAAGCTGGCTTCCGGGTTAAGCTGGCAGGTGTTAAGAAGCGCGGTTTGGCGGGTCATGTTTCAGAGGACACATGATTCCACCTTCGCCTCTCTCTAGGACGTTGCGGAGTTGCAGCAATGAGACAAGATCGAAAATTGTGGAGAAGGGGGTAAAAAATATATTATAATAATGAAACAAAATAATTGTCATTTTGGTTAATTGCTCAGCACTATTGATATCCTATGCAAGGTCGTGATTCGTTGAAGTTAAAGCAAATTTGTTTCTGCCCTGTTTCAGCAGACTCCCTGAATCTCGATCCGGCGTTCTAGAATTTAGATGAATCAATAAATTCTCTTCTAACCAGCGATGTAAAAATTATTCTCAGATGTGTGCAGTTTATAAGGTGCTCGTTTAAAAAAAATACAAGTCATCTGATTACTATTCTTGCACATGTTCTTTTTTTTAAAAACTGTTTATGTTTTCAATATATCAGGAACTGTTGAATCATATTATTTGTTGATTTGGACACATGAACTGTGTTTTGACATTGGGCTCTTTATCAAAATGTCTTGTCAACAGGAAGCAGCGACAGCATCATTTTCAATTGAAGTTTTAGGAATATAAATTGACCTTTCTACATACATTTGGAAAGGTATTGCACTTAAATCAGGTTAAAAACTTCTGAATGAGTCCAGAAACATGCTGTGATCGATTTAATTTGATGTACCAGAAATCCCCAAAAAGAGTTTGCCCTGCTTAATATTGAGAAGGGAGAGTGGACAATGATCACAACATTGCAATAGTTACATACAACAGAGAAACTGGCTTGATGGGATGCTGGTAACTGAAATGTTGTCATAAAGTAAATATTCTCATGGAGAAAAAGTGGTTTTGAGATTTTAAAAAGAGCCATTTCAGTGAAGGCAAACTGCCCACTAAGAACTTAAGTGGCAATTATTCAACTATCTTACCTGTAGTTTTCTCCTCCACTTCTTTTGGAGTCGTCTCATCTTTCTTTTCTTTTAAATCTTTCTCACCCTCGTTCTTCTTTTTTTCCTCCCCGTCACTCTCCTTTGCCTTAGGAGCAGCTGAAAATAGGAGACGAGAAAATAGGGAAGAAAATAAAAATGCCGTGCATAACTCTTTGGTTTACTGACCCTGCCTCATTCCAAAAGTAGAAGAGCAGCATCAAATCACCCAACCATACAGCAGCTCTCGGCTAGAGGAAAATCTCATCAAATGCCAGATTTCAAAATGGACCCAGAGGTCGGGTTACGAAACCAACTCGCTAGCCTAATGATTTGGCTGCATTCACTAGGTCTAGGGGTCCTAGGCACATTTATGTGAGAGGATAGAGTATGAGGACCATGTTATATGCATGTGCCCAAGAGACAGACACTTTACCTGTTTTCAGGGCCAGCTCCATCCTGACACCGGAGTCAGCCAGCCCAAGCGGATCATCATTTGTTCATGACAAAATAAATATATACAAAAACAAAAAGTACAAAATAGCCTGAACCAAAACTAAAGATAACAAAAAATTCACTGATTACAGATCCTTCTTATCAAGGCTTCACAAGACTTCTTGGCAGAGCACCTAACCAACCAGCTGCTGTCCCCCGGGGGTGGAGTGTGGTAGTGTAATTATGCTCCTAAGACCTAAACTAGGAGCGTTGGTTAAGAGCTAGTAACAAAAAGGTCGCTGGTTCGAATCCCCGAGCCGACGAGGTGAAAAATCTGTAGATGTGCCCTTAAGCAAGGCACTTAACCCTTATTGCTCCTGTAAGTCACTCTGGATAAGAGCATCTGCTAAATGACTCAAATGTAAATGTAACTACCTAACCTATTCCAATACAATTGACATGCATTACATAGATATATAGACAAAGGCAGAAGTGGGCAATAGGCAAAAAAATGCATTGCATACAGAGGGATCATTTCAAGGCATATGAGTTATGGTAAAGAAAGCTCATATTGAATGGATGTAGCCTTGAAATAGCAGGGGCACATGCATCAATTCAAATTGTTGTTCTTTTTCCCCCCACGCTACAAACTCAAATCAAAATGTATTACCTACCCTGAGAGTGGGAGTGGGAGTGTCCGTGTCCACCCTTCAGGAGGCGAACAAATTTCTCCACCACCAGGAAGGCCACGATTCCACCGAGAACCCACAGCCCTACTGACATCATGTGACCATGGGCGGCACCTACAGGTGTGATAAGGAACACCGTCAGGGACATGCTTTTTGCCAAAATGGGGCCAGACTCAATAAAAAAAATATAGAGTAGAAGAGTGAGTCAGTGTCATTCTCAAGCATGCTAAATACTGGTATGTAATGGATAAGCTGGATAGTATGGTGATGGTAAATGTAGCGATCACGACGGAGCTATACCATGTGAATGGCCATGATACTGTGATTCTTCACTGTCAGAGTGGCCTTGTCCCTCGTCTCCATGGTGAGAGTGAGGCTCTGTGAAAACAAGCAAGAGAGAGAATGAAAATGAGAGAAAGACAGACAAAGAAACAGACTGGCATGACTACATCCTTTCAACTATAAACCAATAAATCTTTTTTTTTTGTTGCTGATCTTAAGAGCTTAAATTTGCTTCACTGATTATTGCGTAAAGATGAAACGCCAGAATCATACCTAAACATATTCAAAAGAATAGATAGGCAATCAATTATTTTCACTTAATTAAGAAATGTACTGTGACAATACTTGCGATACATTCACTAACCTAGGGCGTGAGGGATGAGGTGCAGGAAGGCGTCTCCCAGCAGGCCACCAGAGGCGAAGCTCAGCAGCACCTTCAAGAGGTTCTGGTTCTGGTCTGTATTGGACTGGACCGGGATCAGGAAGAGGATGAGGAAGGGAGCAGCACTGATCAGCAGAGTGGCACCGATGGCCTAACAATAAGAGAGAAACATAGACAGCAGGTCATAAGCGGCCACTTTAACAGTGTGCTTGTGTGTGGTAAAATAATCTCACACTTGATAAGGATGGCTGTGCCGAGTTCCAAGGGTCTCAAATCAATCTAATGAACTTCATCAAATAAGGAAAAGATATTTCCTGTCTACAAAAGTTCTTGGATTCCAACCTAATCCTGTTGAACATAGCAAATAAAAATGCAAACGTCATAAAAGAGACATTTCGCTCTGCAGTCAAAACCAACAGAAAGTTATTGGCAGTACACTGCTGTGAGGTTGTCTAGTCCAGTTGTCAAAGCCAAACTAGTCAATAGAACTCGACATCAAACTTAGCAACAGACTCACTGGCAAAAGGGAAATGTGTTGAAAAGTGAAAGCAGTAATTTTGTACCTAGAAAGCAGTAATTTTGTACCTACAGTAGTGATCCGTTAAATCTGGAGAGATAGGTAGCCTATGTTTGCACAGGGAAAGTCAGGAGGTTGTTGGAACGAACAGGAGGGATACCGACAAAGATATGACATTTTGCATATGATTTGATTGAAGGTAGGCTATGAGCACTAACGGACATCTAAATGTAGCACAGGTTCTGGACAAAAATAATGTATCAAATATCCAGAACACATTCATGTCCATTCATGTATGGCTCCAAGGTCTCCACTGACAATACCTGCATCCAGAGCTCCACTATGTCCCTCTTCTCTCCCTCCACCTGCCTCTTCACCCTCTCCCCTCCTTGGGTGTGCCTGTGTCCACTCTCCTCCTTGTGCTCATGAGCATGACCGTGGTCATGTGCATGACCGTGGTCATGTGCATGACCGTGGTGTGACTCCTCTGCTGGGGGCAGGTTGGCCTCAGCACTCCACTTGCTCGCCCCCTGGTGTAGCTTCTGACCGCCATGGGAATGACCATGGCAACCGCCACCCCCATGCGAATGTGCATGCCCATGGTCATGAGAGTGACTGTGAGCAACAGTTAGCTGGGCGGCTAGCAACAGCACCGCTCCTGTGAACAGTGCTAGCAGACGTCCATGGGCCATCATCTCACCTGGGACAGACACCCAAAGGGAAAATCTATGGTTACAACAGGCTGCTATAGTACAGCAATACTAGCTTCATACAGAAACATCTTATTGTTTTTATATTGTGGGTAGTTACAGTGGGTGGCTTTAGCTAGCTAGTTATGGAACAAATATTAGGCTAACTAGTTAGACAACAATTAACATTATCAACATCCCATCTGCTATACCTAACAGCATTCCCATGATGGCCCTCTGCTAAGGCTATAAGCGTACACTTTTCAAGGGGGGTTATGAGGAGTCAAACACTGAGGAAAAGGGGTAGGGTCCCAAATGGGGTTAGTAGCCTAGTTGAGTAACTAACTTAGCTAGGCCGTGTTATTAAAGTGATGGCTTGAAACATACTGTATGTTAATTGTTGTTGTACCTAACACCTAGCAAGTTAGCCACTAACTGTTTGGCTACCAGCTAAGTTAGCCACATCAACAATAGCTGCCTATGAATGCGATTAAACGAATGCAGATGTCGCAGTTTAGATTTGCATGCAAAATCAGTTGGCGGGATACTTAACTAGCAAAGTACAATAGGAAACAATTGGTAACGCTACCTAGATAGGTATTTGGAGTTGTTAACGGTGATGACAACAATGCTGCAGTATAAACGAATTGCCCTAAACTCACCTGTCTGCTATAATTATGCACGGATAGACAGTCTGCGATGTTGCGGGTCAGTGATAACGGTTTATCAGATAAATTATTCCCAACAGATGATCTGAAAAGTGTCTATTCGTTATCAGACGTGGCATTTAGTCAAATAAATAGAAACCTCGCGTGATTTCATTCGCTGGTGAAACTAAAGACTACGTGTCATAATATCGCGAGACTTATGCTTTTGTAATCTCATCCTGCATAAAAGCAGGATGCGGACGCAAATATGGTGGATGAATGAAGGCGTCCCACTCAGGCCATTTCCCATTGAATTTTTTTTGTCACAGTACTGGTCTGCTTAAGGGAGTAGCTCTCCCATAGGCACCAGTGCATTAAGCAGTTGGTTCTGTTTTGCTTAGTTGATTGACTGTGTATGAACCTGAAAAAAAATAGGGAGTGGTATCTCTCGCTTCCTCTTCTGTATCTCTCTGACTACTATTTTCAGGGAAATTATTGCAAAGTTTACTTTGGAAAAGACAACGACCAATAATGGAATTATCTTATTTAGGGGAGGTTTACTTTCAACTGAGAGTGTGTTGTATTACAGTTTACATGTATTGTTCTCTGAGATTCCACATAAAGACTGGGGGAAAATGTAGGCCTAATTAAATGAAGCATTCTAGGCTACCCTTCTACACTTGTACTATTAGAAATGGGAATATTTCACAATATCAGGATAAGAATACCACATTTGATGTTGAAGTTTCCCTATGAAAAGCAATGGAATTCCAAATAACAAAACGTGTATTGAGATGGAATGGAAATACTGTATCATTCTATTCAGGGACAGAGAAAAAAAGGATTAGGATTACAGTTGAGCCATGCTTACATTCATCTGCCATGTCTCTGCACACTTTCCTCTTGTCCCATGTCCATACCTTGGCTCAAACCTGACCCCAGCCATAACCCTAACCATGGCTTCATGTCCACACCACAGGTGGCTGATGAGGGGAGAACAGCTCATAATAACAGAACGGCGCAAATGGAATGGAAACCATGTGTTGGATGTATTTGATACCATTCCACTAATGCCGCTCCAGCTATTACCACGAGCCCGTTCTCTCCAATTAAGGTGCCACCAACCTCCTGTGGTCTACACCCTGGCTCAACCCGAACCCTAGCAATAACCCTAACCTTAGCCCAGCCTTATGTTCAACCCTAACCCTAATCTTAGTTTGTCATACTTTTATCCTACTTTTCTAAGTTTCGAGAGCTCAGCTCTGCCTGGCTCTCTCATTGACAGTAGTGCCTTTTGCGTCCCTTTGATATTTCAAGTAGAAATTTTGCACCAATATTGCATTTTAAAAGCCTGTTATATTAAATTAAGTGCCCTTTAATATAGACCACATGGAGAATTAAATAAATCAAATTTTCTATATGAATAAAGACACGCTAAAGTGCCAAAATCCAGCATTTTGACATGTCCCTCCGTGCACCCTCTGTCACTTAAACCACACAATTGTCCAAGTTTTCACCATCATTGAAAAGATCTAGTTATTTTGTTGCTTTGACAAAGTCATTTAGTGTAATTAGTGATTCATTTACATCTGTCCCTCATTTTAAGGTCAATCCTGTTAAGTGAACTGAACTCTCTTTTTAGGTAAAACTGTTCCTTTTAAAATATTTTTCAAAAGAATCATTGAACATCTAATAGTCAAATCATAGTGTAAAAGCAGGTGAGCTGGTTCTACTGTTTTCGGTGTTTTGTGGTGGAAAACTGAGCTGGCTGAGCATGACATGTCAACCCTGTTACCCATAGATAGACAGACTAGAAATATTCTAACAATAAAAAAGAAAAAATTGTGAAGCTTGCATTCAATTGCTACTCCCTGTTGCACACAACAAGCTTCCATTCCCCCAATCAAAAGGGGATTTGTAGCTGATTTAAGATGAAATCGTCAACCATGTTACGGTCAACCTGTTACTATATTTGGCACTTAATAGGCTCTTACTATAGCATTTTTTTAAATGGGAAAACATATTTCTTTAATCAGTTGAACACATGCTCTTTATGACAGAATTACAAAAATGTGTGAAATCCAACGTTTTTTTCATGAAGTTACACTTCTCAAAAGGCACCGAATTGGTGGAATGGCCCAGCTCCAGTTCAATTTAAAAGTCAAATGCAGACAGATTTGAAAAAATCTCAATATCAAATTATTTCTGAGTACCTTACTGTGATTGTTTTCAATTAAAATGGTAAAAAAGAAACAAAAATAGCTTCTTAGCAAAGAGCAATTTCTCAAGAAAGAATTTAGATAGGACTGTCTGGTAGTGGTCTGAGTGGGGTGGGGAAAACGTACAATTATTGACAGAGAGGGTTGGAACTCTTTTTCTTATTGGTCTAATTTACTAATTTACTGCCTGGTGATGTCATGAGACAGGCCAAAACTCTATCCCACCAAAACAGGTTGACATTTCAGGTGGTCTTTTCAAACAGCTCTAACACTAAAAGTCCATTATCATAATTTTCACAATTACACAGTATTATTCCAACCTCATAGTGTGGAAATATATATACACTGCTCAAAAAAATAAAGGGAACACTTAAACAACACAATGTAACTCCAAGTCAATCACACTTCTGTGAAATCAAACTGTCCACTTAGGAAGCGACACTGATTGACAATAAATTTCACATGCTGTTGTGCAAATGGAATAGACAACAGGTGGAAATTATAGGCAATTAGCAAGACACCCCGAATAAAGGAGTGGTTCTGCAGGTGGTGACCACAGACCACTTCTCAGTTCCTATGCTTCCTGCTTTCACTCTAGTGGTAGCATGAGACGGAGTCTACAACCCACACAAGTGGCTCAGGTAGTGCAGCTCATCCAGGATGGCACATCAATGCGAGCTATGGCAAGAAGGTTTGCTGTGTCTGTCAGCGTAGTGTCCAGAGCATGGAGGCGCTACCAGGAGACAGGCCAGTACATCAGGAGACGTGGAGGAGGCCGTAGGAGGGCAACAACCCAGCAGCAGGACCGCTACCTCCGCCTTTGTGCAAGAGGAGCAGGAGGAGCACTGCCAGAGCCCTGCAAAATGACCTCCAGCAGGCCACAAATGTGCATGTGTCTGCTCAAACGGTCAGAAACAGACTCTATGAGGGTGGTATGAGGGCCCGACGTCCACAGTTGGGGGTTGTGCTTACAGCCCAACACCGTGCAGGACGTTTGGCATTTGCCAGAGAACACCAAGATTGGCAAATTCGCCACTGGCGCCCTGTGCTCTTCACAGATGAAAGCAGGTTCACACTGAGCACATGTGACAGACGTGACAGAGTCTGGAGACGCCGTGGAGAACGTTCTGCTGCCTGCAACATCCTCCAGCATGACCGGTTTGGCGGTGGATCAGTCATGGTGTGGGGTGGCATTTCTTTGGGGGGCCGCACAGCCCTCCATGTGCTCGCCAGAGGTAGCCTGACTGCCATTAGGTACCGAGATGAGATCCTCAGACCCCTTGTGAGACCATATGCTGGTGCGGTTGGCCCTGGGTTCCTCCTAATGCAAGACCATGCTAGACCTCATGTGGCTGGAGTGTGTCAGCAGTTCCTGCAAGAGGAAGGCATTGATGCTATGGACTGGCCCGCCCGTTCCCCAGACCTGAATCCAATTGAGCACATCTGGGACATCATGTCTCGCTCCATCCACCAACGCCACGTTGCACCACAGACTGTCCAGGAGTTGGCGGATGCTTTAGTCCAGGTCTGGGAGGAGATCCCTCAGGAGACCATCCGCCACCTCATCAGGAGCATGCCCAGGCGTTGTAGGGAGGTCATACAGGCACGTGGAGGCCACACACACTACAGAGCCTCATTTTGACTTGTTTTAAGGACATTACATCAAAGTTGGATCAGCCTGTAGTGTGGTTTTCCACTTTAATTTTGAGTGTGACTCTAAATCCAGACCTCCATGGGTTGATAATTTGATTTCAATTGATAATTTTTGTGTGATTTTGTTATCAGCACATTCAACTATGTAAAGGAAAAAGTATTTAATAAGAATATTTCATTCATTCAGATCTAGGATGTGTTATTTTAGTGTTCCCTTTATATTTTTGAGCAGTGTATATATAAAACACAGAAAAATCTAGTTTTTGACTGCACTGGGCCTTTAACCACTGGATACAATATCCCTTAATCTGATATAACACAAGCCTATAGGAATAGAGATATATTTAAAATAAGAGCGACAGATATTGCATTTATAGGAAGTATATCCCATATATATTTAATTCTGTGTCTTCCCACCAAGCAGCAGTATGCTTGCTTTATGAAGTTCACACCTTTTCAGATGCTGCTTATTCCATGCAAGGGAACTCGGTTGACCCCTAAACCCAAGGCGGGATGGGAGGGCTATTGTATTGATGCAAATCAGTGGTACCAATTTAACATCCCACAATTCGATTAGACATCTGCATATTGAGCATCTGCCTCCTAAATCTGCCAATACCCCCCCCCCCCCTCCCCCCACACCCCCCGGGTAGCCCCCACGACCCCAGGGCAGCCTCTGTCCCTGGTTCCTCCCTCCCCCTGACCCTGTCAGACCCTTGCACAATTGTTGACCCCGCCCTAGAGACAGAGCAGCCGGAGTTCAAGGTAAATGTTATTTTCTCTTTCCGTCTGCGGCCTGCCCAGTCCTGCCCTTGCCCATAATCATATGCACCGCTCTTTTCACTTTCTCACAGTTTTGTCACCCATTGGACTAGATTTGACTGTCTTGAAAATGAAGCTTTTCAGTCAATTCACTGAAACGTTTTTCTTTTCTAATTTGGACCCCACAGATTGCTTTTCAATGGTGGGAATGATACAAAAGTGTGTCAAAAGTTTAAAGCAACATACAACACACAGCATAAGTGGTGGGATTTTATGAAAATTCAACCCTAAAAACATATTTACACAGTATGTAAAACCTTTATACATTTTAAGACATTACACAAACGATACATGGTTTGTGCTAGTGACAGCAGATCACATTGCTTGTCTATTTCTTATGAATAACCTGTAGGTAGCAATGTTAATTTATTTTAACAAAGCAGGAAAAACTAGCTGGGGTTAGTTCTTTTTCTTGTAACTCGTTTTCAAAACTTGACAGAATCATGCACCTAAAATTCTACCTTCACATCTTAAAGGTCAACGCAATTACTCACAAACACTAGTCTAATATACTAATTTAATACATGATTTGTATGGTAATCTCTTCAGTTTTAATAGCTGTTAATAGGGGAATCATTATTCAAGTGGTGGGATTTAAAAATATATATATACAGTACCAGTCAAAAGTTTGGGCACACCTAGTCATTCAAGGTTTTTTCTTTATTTTTACTATTTTCTACATTGTAGAATAATACTAACGACATCAAAACTATGAAATAACACATATGGAATCATGCAGTAGCCAAAAAAGTGTTAAACAAATCAAAATATATTTTAGATTTGTAACGGTCGTCTTGTGGTGAATGAGCGGACCAAGGCGCAGCGGGTGATGAATACATAATGAATATTTATTTAATAGACCAGACGAACACTGACACGAAAATATACTTGAAAATACAAAACAACAAAACGAACTAAACAGACCTGAACATGAGAACTTACAAATACACGAAGAACGCACGAACAGGTACAGACTACAAACAAACGCTACAGTCCCGTGTGGTACGAACATACCTACAGACACGGAAGACAATCACCCACAAACAAACAGGGTGAAACAGCCTACCTATATATGATTCTCAATCAGAGGAAATGAATAACACCTGTCCCTGATTGAGAACCATATAAGGCTAACAGATAATGACCCTAAACATAGAAACACATAACATAGAATGCCCACCCCAACTCACGCCCTGACCAACTAAACACATACAAAAACAAGAGAAAACAGGTCAGGAACGTGACATAACCCCCCCCCTCAAGGTGCGAACTCCGGGCACACCAGCATAAAGTCTAGGGGAGGGTCTGGGTGGGCATCTGTCCACGGTGGCGGCTCAGGCTCTGGGCGTGGTCTCCACCCCACCATAGTCAATCCCCGCTTTTGTAGCCTCCTCAAGGTGGCGACCCTCGCCACCGACCTTGGACTGGGAACCCTAGACATGGGTCCCGCTGGACTTAGGGGCAGCCCCGGACTGAGGGACCGCTTCGGACTGGCTGGCTCTGGCGGATCCTGGCTGGCTGGCTCTAGCGGATCCTGGCTGGCTGGCTCTGGCGGCTCTGGCGGCTCTGGCTGCTCATGGCTGGCTGGCGGCTCTGGCTGCTCATGGCTGGCTGGCGGCTCTGGCTGCTCATGGCTGGCGGCTCTGGCTGCTCATGGCTGGCTGGCGGCTCTGGCTGCTCATGGCTGGCTGGCGACTCTGGCTGCTCATGGCTGGCTGGCGGCTCTGGCTGCTCATGGCTGGCTGGCGGCTCTGGCTGCTCATGGCTGGCGGAAGGCTCTGGCTGCTCATGGCTGGCTGGCGGAAGGCTCTGGCTGCTTCTGTCTGGCGGAAGGCTCTCGCTGCTCCTGTCTGGCGGAAGGCTCTGTCTGCTCCTGTCTGGCGGAAGGCTCTGAAAGCTCGGGACAGACGGGCGGCTCTGAAGGCTCGGGACAGATGGGCGGCTCTGAAGGCTCGGGACAGACGGGCGGCTCTGAAGGCTCGGGACAGACGGGCGGCTCTGATGGCTCGGGACAGACGGGCGGCTCTGACGGCTCGGGACAGACGGGCGGCTCTGACGGCTCGGGACAGACGGGCGGCTCTGACGGCTCGGGACAGACGGGCGGCTCTGACGGCGCTTGGCAGACGGGCGGCTCTGACGGCGCTTGGCAGACGGGCGGCTCTGACGGCGCTTGGCAGACGGGCGGCTCTGACGGCGCTTGGCAGACGGGCGGCTCTGACGGCGCTTGGCAGACGGGCGGCTCTGACGGCGTTGGGCAGACGGGCGGCTCTGACGGCGTTGGGCAGACGGGCGGCTCTGACGGCGTTGGGCAGACGGGCAGCTCTGACGGCGTTGGGCAGACTCTGGCCGGCTGAGGCGCACTGTATGCCTGGTGCGTGGTACCGGAACTGGAGGTACCGGGCTAAGGACACGCACCTTCAGGCTAGTGCGGGGAGCAGCAACAGGACGCACAGGACTCTGGAGATGCACAGGAGGCTTGGTGCGTGGTGTAGTCACTGGTGGTACTGGGTTGGGGCGGGGAGGTGGCGCCGGAAATACCGGACCGTGCAGATGTACTGGCTCCCTTGAGCACTGAGCCTGCCCAACCTTACCTGGTTGTATGCTCCCCGTCGCCCGACCAGTGCGGGGAGGTGGAATAACCCGCACCGGGCTATGTAGGCGAACCGGGGACACCATGCGTAAGGCTGGTGCCATGTAAGCCGGCCCGATGAGACGCACTGGAGACCAGACGCGTTGAGCCGGCTTCATGGCACCTGGCTCAATACTCAATCTAGCCCGGCAGATACGAGGAGCTGGTATGTACCGCACCGGGCTATGCACACGTACAGGAGACACCATGCGCTCTACTGCGTAACACGGTGTCTGCCCGTACTCTCGCTCTCCACGGTAAGTACAGGGAGTAGCCGCAGGTCTCCTACCTGACTTCGCCACACTGCCTTTTAGCCATCCCCCCCCCAAGAAATGTTTTGGGCTGACTCACAGGCTTCCTACCGCGTCGTCGTGCTGCCTCCATTCGCCGGTATCCCTCCTCGCACTGCGCCAGAGAATCCCAGGCGGGCTCCGGCATTCGCCCTGGGTCGATCGCCCACCTGTCGATCTCCTCCCACGTAGTGTAGCCCAGATCCTGCTCCCATTGCCATAAATCCTGTGTAGGTGGGTCCTGTTGCTGTTTCACACGCTGCTTGGTCCTTTTGTGGTGGGTGATTCTGTAACGGTCGTCTTGTGGTGAATGAGCGGACCAAGGCGCAGCGGGTGATGAATACATAATGAATATTTATTTAATAGACCAGACGAACACTGACACGAAAATATACTTGAAAATACAAAACAACAAAACGAACTAAACAGACCTGAACATGAGAACTTACAAATACACGAAGAACGCACGAACAGGTACAGACTACAAACAAACGCTACAGTCCCGTGTGGTACGAACATACCTACAGACACGGAAGACAATCACCCACAAACAAACAGGGTGAAACAGCCTACCTATATATGATTCTCAATCAGAGGAAATTAATAACACCTGTCCCTGATTGAGAACCATATAAGGCTAACAGATAATGAACCTAAACATAGAAACACATAACATAGAATGCCCACCCCAACTCACGCCCTGACCAACTAAACACATACAAAAACAAGAGAAAACAGGTCAGGAACGTGACAAGATTTTAGATTCTTCAAAATAGCCAGCCTTTGCCTTGATGACAGCTTTGCACACTCTTGGAATTCTCTCAACCAGCTTCATGAGGAATGCTTTTCCAACAGTCTTGAAGGAGTTCCCACATATGCTGAGCACTTGTTGGCTGCTTTTCCTTCACTCTGCAGTCCAACTCATCCCAAACCATCTCAATTGGGTTGAGGTCAGGTGATTGTGGAGGCCAGGTCATCTGATGCAGCCCTCCATCACTCACCTTTGTCAGATATACCTTACTCAGCCTGAATGTGTGGTTTGGGTGATTGTCCTGTTGAAAAACAAATGACAGTCCCACTAAGTGCAAACCAGATGTGATGGCGTATTTGCTGCATAATGCTGTGGTAGCCATGCTGGTTTAAAGTGTGCCTTGAATTCTAAATAAATCACTGACAGTGTCACCAGCAAAGCACCCCCACACCATCACACCTCCTCCTCCATGCTTCACAGTGAGAACCACACATGCAGAGATCATCCATTCGCCTACTCTGCGTCTCACAAAGACACGGCGGTTGGAAACAAAAATCTCCAATTTGGACAGATTTCCACCGGTCTAATGTCCATTGCTCGTGTTTCTTAGCCCAAGCAAGTCTCTTCTTATTATTGGTGTCCTTTAGTAGTGGTTTCTTTGCAGAAATTCGACCATGAAGGCTTGATTCACACAGTCTCCTCTGAACAGTTGATGTTGAGGTTTTGTCTGTTATTTGAACTCTGTGATGCATTTATTTGGGCTGTAATCTGAGGTGCTGTTAACTCTAATGAATTTATCCTCTGCAGCAGAGGTAACTCTGGGTCTTTCTTTCCTGTGGCGGTCCTCACGAGAGCCAGTTTCCTCATAGCACTTGATTGTTTTTGCTACTGCACTTGAAGAAACTTGAAAAGTTCTTGAAATTTTCCAGATTGATTGACCTTCATGTCTTAAAGTAATGATGGACTGTCGTTTGTCTTTGCTTATTTGAGCTGTTGTTGCCATAATATGGACTTTGTCTTTTACCAAATAGGGATATCTTTTGTATACCACCCTTACCTTGCCACAACACAACTGATTCGCTCAAACGCATTAAAATTCCACAAATTATATATTTTTTTCTCCAGAAGAGTTACCCAGCTTATGTAAGTACCTCATTTTTGTATTAGTAGAATGGGATGAAGAAGAAATCTTAAAATTGTAGTGTGCGTTACAAGCAAGTTTAGGAGAGTCTCTGCGAGAGACTCCCTCTTGAATAAATATTTTGTATAATTTCATGGATGCAGGGGTGTAAAGTAACAAAGTAAAATACTTTGAAGTACTACTTAAGTATTTTTGAGGGTATCTGTACTTGACTTTACTATTAATAATTTTTCACACCTTTTACTTTTACTCCATTACATTCCCAAAGATACTTTTTACTCAAATGCAATGCCTTCAGAAAGTATTCACACCCCTTATTAAATGTATAATTTTTGTCACTGGCCTACACACAACACCCCATAATGTCAAAGTGGAATTATGTTTTTTGATTTTTTTAAATAATTAATTAAGAATGAAAAGCTGAAATGTCTTGAGTCAATAAGTATTCAACCCCTTTGTTACAGCAAGCCTACATAAGTTCAGGAGAAAAAATGTGCTTAAAAAGTCATATAATAAGTTGCATGGACTCACTCTGTGTGCAATAATAGTGATTAACATGATTTTTGAATGACTACCTCATCTCTGTACCCCGCACATAAAATTATCAGTAAGGTTCCTCAGTCGAGCAGTGAATTTCAAACACAGATTCAACCTCAAAGACCTTGGAGATTTTCCAATGCCTTGCAAAGAAGTGCATCTATTGTTAGATGGGTAAAAAAAACAGACATTGAATGTCCCTTTGAGCATGTTGAAGTTATTAATTACACTTTGGATGGTGTATTAATACACCCAGTCACTACAAAGATACAGGCGTCCTTCCTAACACAGTTGCCGGAGAGGAAAGGAAACTACTCAGCGATTTCACCAGGAGGCCAGTTACAGAGTTTAATGGCTATGATAGAAGAAAACTGAAGATGGATCAACAACATTGAATATACACTAAACAAAAATATAAATGCAACATGCAACAATTTCAAAGATTTTACTTAGTTACAGTTCATATAAGGAAATCAGTCAATTGAAATAAATTCACTAGGCCCTAATCTATGGATTTCATGACTGGGAATGCAGATACACTATATGACCAAAAGTATGTGGAAACCTGCTTGTTGAACATCTCATTCCAATATCATGGGAATTAATATTGAGTTGGTCCCCCTTTGCTGCTATAACAGCCTCCACTCTTCTGGGAAGGCTTTCCACTAGATGTTGGAACATTGCTGCGGGGACTTGCTTCCATTCAGCCACAAGAGCATTAGTGAGGTCGGGCATTGATGTTGGGCGATTAGGCCTGGCTCGCAGTCGGCGTTCCAATTCATCCCAAAGGTGTTCAATGGGGCTGAGGTCAGGGCTCTGTGCAGGCCAGTCAAGTTCTTCCACACTGATCTCAACAAACCATTTCTTTATGCACGGGGGCATTGTCATGCTGAAACAGGAAATGGCCTTCCCCAAACTGTTGCCACAAAATTGGAAGCACAAAATCGTCTAGAATGTCATTATATGCTGTAGCGTTAAGATTTCCCTTCACTGGAACTAAGAGGCCTAGCCTGAACCATGAAAAACAGCCCAAGACCATTATTCCTCCTCCACCAAACTTTACAGTTGGCACTATGCATTGCGGCAGTTAGCGTTATCCTAGCATCCGCCAAACACAGATTTGTCCGTCGGACTGCCAGATGGTGAAGCGTGATTCATCATTCCAGAGAGAACCCATTTCCACTACTCCAGCCGATGCATTGCATATGATGAACTTCGGCTTGTGTGTGGCTGCTAGCACTTAACAGTTGACCGGGCAGCTTTAGCAGGGCAGAAATTTGACAAACTGACTTGTTGGAAAGGTGGCATCCTCTGACGGTACCACGTTGAAAGTCAGGGAGCTCTTCAGTAAGGCCATTCTACTGCCAATGTTTGTTTATGGGGATTGCGTGGCTGTGTGCTCGATTTTATACACCTGTCAGACACTAATATGATGGGATGTCCACATACTTTTGTATATATAGTGTATTTTGAATACACTTCATTAGACAAGGGGTCGTGAAACGTTCATACAGACGTAAAGGGGAACCAATAGTATCGATTCATGTAAAAAAATATATTATCACCACATTTGGAGTTACAAGGTTTTCATCTGAGACCAACAATTTAATAATATAAATCTATGTAACTGAAGGGATATGGTCAAATGTAACTGAGTAAAAAGTAAGTTACTTCTTTCAGAAATTACTTGATTTAGAGTACAAGTACAGCTCACAGAGAGTAACTACAGAGAGTAGTACTAGTTCCTCCAAGCTCATTACTACACACCTCTGCCCTCTGGCTAGAAGCTCATTTAGAATTTTTCTTTCACATTGAATCCTACCCTGTGATCCTTGTAGGACCTTATCTTTTTAACCACAGATAATAGAAACGCGCCGTTTTCACATACACTACCGTTCAAACGTTTGGGGTCACTTAGAAATGTCCTTGTTTTTGAAAGAAAAGCAAAAACAATTGTCCATTAAAATAACATCAAATTGATCAGAAATACAGTGTAGACATTGTTTATGTTGTTGTAAATGACTATTGTAGCTGGAAACGGCTGATCTTTTATGGAATATCTATGTAGGCGTGCAGAGGCCCATTATCATCAACCATCACTCCTGTGTTCCAATGGCACGTTGTGTTAGCTAATCAAAGTTTATCATTTTAAAAGGCTAATTGATCATTAGAAAACCCTTTTGCAATTATGTTAGAACAGCTGAAAACTGTTGTCCTGATTAAAGAAGAAATAAAACTGACCTTCTTTAGACTAGTTGAATATCTGGAGCATCAGCATTTGTGGGTTCCATTACAGGCTCGAAATGTCCAGAAACAAAGAATTTTGTTCTGAAACTCATCAGTCTATTCTTGTTCTGAGAAATGAAGGCTATTCCATGCGATAAATTGCCAAGAAACTGAAGATCTCGTACAACGCTGTGTACTACTCCCTTCACAGAACAGCGCAAACTGGCTCTAACCAGAATAGAAAGAGGAGTGGGAGGCCCCGGTGCACAATTGAGCAAGAGGACAAGTACATTAGAGTGTCTAGTTTGAGAAACAGACAACCTCACAAGTCTTCAACTGGCAGCTTCATTAAATAGTACAAGCAAAACAACAGTCTCAATGTCAACAGTGAAGAGGCAACTCCGGGATGCTGGCCTAATAGTCATTTACAACATTAACAATGTCTACACTGTATTTCTGATCAATTTGATGTTATTTTAATGGACAAAAATGTGCTTTTCTTTAAAAAACAAGGACATTTCTAGGTGACCCCACACTTTTGAATGGTAGTGTATGTGGATGGTGCTGGTGATAATGAATATGAGGTGGAAAACTGACGGAATTGCCCTTTAAGTATATTTTAGCGGTGTCTTTTACTTTTGATACTTAAGTATATTTAAAAGCAGATACTTTTAGACTTTTATTCAAGTAGTATTTTACTGGGTGATATTCACTTTTACATTAGTAATTTTCTATTAATTTTCAATGATCATGAGGAAGGTGAGGGATCAGCCCAGAACTACACGGCAGGACCTGGTCAATGACCTGAAGAGAGCTGGGACCACAGTCTCAAAGAAAACCATTAGTAACACACTACGCCGTCATGGATTAAAATCCTGCAGCGCACGCAAGGTCCCCCTGCTTAAGCCAGTGCATGTCCAGGCCCGTCTGAAGTTTGCCAATGACCATCTGGATGATCCAGAGGAGGAATGGGAGAAGGTCATGTGGTCTGATGAGACAAAAATAGAGCTTTTTGGTCTAACTCCACTCGCCGTGTTTGGAGGAAGAAGAAGTATGAGTACAACCCCAAGAACACCATCCCAACCGTGAAGCATGGAGGTGGAAACATCATTCTTTGGGGATGCTTTTCTGCAAAGGGGACAGGACGACTGCACCGTATTGAGGGGAGGATGGATGGGGCCATGTATCGCGAGATCTTGGCCAACAACCTCCTTCCCTCAGTAAGAGCATTGAAGATGGGTCGTGGCTGGGTCTTCCAGCATGACAACGACACGAAGCACACAGCCATGGCAACTAAGGAGTGGCTCCGTAAGAAGCATCTCAAGGTCCTGGAGTGGCCTAGCCAGTCTCCAGACCTGAACCCAATAGAACATCTTTGGAGGGAGCTGAAAGTCCGTATTGCCCAGCGACAGCCCCGAAACCTGAAGGATCTGGAGAAGATCTGTAGGGAGGAGTGGGCCAAAATCCCTGCTGCAGTGTGTGCAAACCTAGTCAAGAACTACAGGAAACGTATGATCTCTGTAATTGCAAACAAAGGTTTCTGTACCAAATATTAAGTTCTGCTTTTCTGATGTATCAAATACTTATGTCATGCAATAAAATGCAAATTAATTATTTAAAAATCATACAATGTGATTTTCTGGATTTTTGTTTTAGATTCCGTCTCTCACAGTTGAAGTGTACCTATGATAAAAATGACAGACCTCTACATGCTTTGTAAGTAGGAAAACCTGCAAAATCGGCAGTGTATCAAATACTTGTTCTCCCCACTGTATCTTGGCAGGAAGTGACTATCACATTGTGTAAAATGACCATTTTTGGTCCTTCTCCCAGCCTGCACTGGGGGAGAGGACGGAGGGGCAGAATGGCTCTCTGGGTCACATCAACATGGGTAGAGATTTAAAGAGATTGAACCCAGGGAACTTACCATTTCCTAGAGATATAGCCCTCTTTTCTTTGCTTCTGTAAACTCAAAAGAGCGGGTGGAAGTGGCACAATTTATGTGGTCATGGCATTGCTGCATCTAGCATGAACAAAGGTCAGTAAGGGACAATCCCAACTTCCACCCTAGTCAAATGTTCACTTAGTAGCGACGGACACATTTTTATCAAGAGATTTGACAACTCAATCTTAGATTTCTGTTAGTGTTCGGCTATATCCCATAATTTACAGAATAAATAAGGAAATATGGGAAAGTCTGGATGCATCTGTAATGAAATGCCTTAGTGTAGTTTGATCATTCAATGATTATTATTATTAATGTTATTTATACCAAAAACTACTTTAATTAAACATTTTGTACTGTGTGTTTTATTACATACCTTTTTTAGCATTTTGAAAAGGTATACTTGAATATTTTACTCGTTCAAATGGTAATCATTGGAATGGAGATACACATCCTGGTATAATGAAACAAAAATCTGTGACACAATCTATCTATAACAAATCAAGTTCATTGAATGATCAAACTACACTAAGGCATTTCATTAAAGATGCATCCACACTTTCCCATATTTCCTTATTTATTCTGTAAATGATGGGATATAGCCGAACACTAATAGAAATCTAAGATTGAGTTGTCAAATCTCTTGATAAAAATGTGTCCGTCGCATATCTTAGCCACCGCTCTCTCTTTGGGCATATCTGTAGCTACAACGCAACGTTAAACGCTTTGGTCCCTCATCTTCTTGCTCTGAACAGTGTTTCTGGCGATTCACAAAAGGTGTCAAACGGGGACTTGGTCTGCCATGTTCTCCCATGACTGCCTTCAATCCTATTACTGTCAGCCATGGCGCATGGATCATGGCCTTTCATCCCCTCCTCATTAGGGTCTTTGGGCTGTGCTGTTTACTATCGGGGTGTTGGTGTAGCTTTAATTGCATTGTAAACTAGTCACCCCATCCGTGTGTCATAACGTGTTGTCCTCTGATTCAGTTATGACCCGCCGTTTGGATCGTAGTGCTGAATGGGTTCGCTATTTGGGCCAGTGGGTAATTTTCTAGCTTTTTCTCACCATGTTAGTTTAGACTGAATTAAACATTTCAAATTTGGCACTTGAGATCTGTACCATTTTGAACACTTGAACGTTTAGCTTGGCCTGATAAGGTAACTGCAGATTTAGAAGCAGTTGATATGAAATGAATGAATCTTAAGGCCTGTGGGGGAATGGAGATTCAGGCTTTGCTGTGGTGGTTTGGTGTTCAAACCAGTTCCATGCAGTCCATGTGTTCCGGGTTGGAAACACCTGGAACTTTTTGCTACGTTGAGCAAATGGTGATAAATTGGCCTTCTCATTCTTTTCTATTGTCTGTGAGGATTTTTGATTCAAACGCGACCTGAATGAAATGTCGCAAATACCCAATTGTTTTCCCTGAGCATCACTTATCTAGGCACAGATCTGGCACACACACAACCCTCTGTGGCTCTCAATAGCCACATTTGCGTGGACATTGGCCAGAGTCAATTGCCTGTCAAATGATATGCACGATTAGGCACCAGTGGATATTGGGCCTAATGCGCCGAGCCTCCTATAGAGCCTGGACAGTGGGCCCCCTCACTGAACCCCTCACCCTCCTCGCCCCCTCCCTCGTCCCCTCCCCTTTTGTCTCAACACTCAGTTCAATGTTAATGTCCAGCAGTGTCCAGTCAGCCAGCTCCCGCGCAAAACCGTTCCTTCCCTCTTTTCTCACCCTCGCCTCCTCTTGTGTGCTGTCCAGCTGGCTGTGACCTCTGACCCGGAGACCCTCACTCCTGACCCTTGGACCCGTTCCCACGCCACACCCTTTTGTGTGGACCTCGCCATGGCAACGCCGCGGTCACTGCTGCTACGGTAACAGATGGACAGGCTTCTGGAAATAACTTAATTCGAGCCGCTGAAAATCGGACTTGTGTACCCCCTCACACACACCCCAAAGCCCCTGCACTCTGCGCCCCACAACTCCTTCGATTAATTTCAATGCAGCGCTTCTGGTCATGCGATCAGATAAATTCATTACCGCGGCAATCTCCGATTTATCCTGGCATGTGCACAGAAAATATACATAGGAATAAGAAGAGCATGTTGTCAGTGCAGTAAGCTGCAATAGGGACTGACTACATACCAAACATCCTATTTCACAGTGCTGCTATTTATGGTAGGGAGTGGGAGTGGTAACTAACTTAGTTAGTTGTAATTATTAGCTAAACAACTTTGATTAGCCATATTGTTTTCTCACATAGACAGACTGGAGCAATAGGGATTTGTATGCTAGTCCAAATCAAATGGAAAGAACAATAGTATCATTAACATAACCAATAAGGTGCTTGCAGAAAATTAAGTATCACTATTTTTTTTTTAAATGTACTGGACAAATTAAATTAATTCTAGGGCAAATGTGTTTAGTTGTGTTGAATGGGCCTGTGACCATGTTGATGTTGAGGACAAGTGTGTGTTGTCAGAACACACACGTGTCCTTAAATAAAGCAGTCTGATCGTCAGTGCAGTTTCACCTCACACTCAGAGTAAACAAACAAACAAAATGACTCCTATTGAAACTGTCGAATCCCTCCAAAACCATCATATTTCACAAATCTGTACAATTAGGTTTGTAAAAGTAAATCTCGTAGGCTGCATCTACACGGGCAGCCCAATGCTGATATTCTTTCCACTAATTGGTCTTTTGACCAATCACCTCAGATCTTTGTGTGTCAGATCTTTTGCAGAGCTGACCTGATTGGTCAAAAGACCAATTAATTAAAAAAGATCAGAATTGGGACACCTGTATAAATGCAGCCATATAGGCCTAGATGAAAACAACACTATGAAAAACGAAATTATCTCTCAGTTTTATATTATATTATTATATTATTTATATCAGTTTTATATATAGATATATTTTTCAAACATTTTGATATAGGGAGAGGTTAGTTAAATATTCAGCATAAGATTCAAAAGTGGGAGATGTTTTCAGCACAGCTCAGCCCAACAGGCTGACCAAGGGGCGCCAATGGTGACCCTCGAAAAATGGACCATTGAGGTGAAATCACACAAGCGCAGCCACTTATTCCATTTTGGATTTTGTATTCCTCTGTCCCGCATCTGCATCACTATCTTCCCCTCTCATTCCACCCCTTCCTCCACCCTGCCCCCCCCCCCCCACCCCCCCTTCTCCCCCTCTGCCTCTCGCCCAGTTCATTGTACCAAAAGAGATTTTCTTCATTGAGGCCCAGTCTCTTAGGTAACCCCAGTGCTGCATGAAATGAGGAGAGAGAGAGAGAGAGAGAGAGCGACAGAGAGAAAGAGAGGGGGGAGGGAGAGGGAGAGGGAGGAGGGAGAGAGTGAAGGAAATCGAAAGACAGAAGGAGGAACGGCAGAAAGGGTTGGAGAACGCGAGGGAGAAGGATGCAAGAGCAGAGAAGGCAAGAGTTAAGATGCTAAAGTAGGACAAGTGTGCCAGACGTCAAAGGCAACACAGCTAAAACAAGAACACATCTGAGGGAGACAAGAGAATTTCTACGCTTTTGAGCAACAGGGTTTTATTTCACTTTTTTTCTTCTTTCTTTTTTTAATAACTTTTCAAGGTTTTTAGGCCTCAACTAGGTCTTGTTGCTTTTTTTGTCTTTAAGGTACATTCATGTATCTCAACATAGCTTGGACACATCGGTACACTTTCATTGTTGTACAAATGTGAACGCAACCATGCTTGAGGTGGTCTATAGTGACCTGTTATGACCTATTATGATACAAGAGCTGTAGTTAAGGCTGAATTCAGGGCTAGAGGTCGTATCTGTGGCACGGAGCCACTTCATAGACCAGATGCAGCAGTTGGACTCTCGTTGGATTCCTTGCCAGGACAGTGGAACAACCTACCTGCTACTCAACAGCTAACTACCACTTTGAAGAAACCTCTCAAGATGAATGGGTGAAAATGGGTGACTAGCTTATATTTTCCAATAGTGGCTGATATTCAGGAAAGGAAACAAACTTTATTGAACCTTCTAAACATCCTCTGTGGGGGAAAAGTTTACGAAGTAACTGTAAAAATACTGATTTCCTTTTTTATTTTTGTAAAGATAAGAGGCTAACCACCATTTTCCGGAATCAAATGTCAAAATGAAAGGGCTTTTTCTGAATTCAAAAGAAAAACAAGTCTTTATAAGACTTTTAAAGATGACTTTTTAGTTCAATAGTATCTACTCAAACAAATAAATGTAAACTTTAAGTATATTAAATACTTGAATTCTCTTTGTGGGGCATGCTGCGCTGGTCTTCAGTTGTGAGCAGCACATGGAGCATCAATGAATGGCTGAGGTCTTTCGAAAGCCGCACATATTATTCGTTTTGAGACGGCTCACATAGAGAGACAAATGTTGCATTGAGTAATTCAGTTTGGGGGGTTACTTTTGTTTCAAATTCTCACTTTTGTTTCCGGCTCTTACCTTGGCTGCTCATGTGTTAACACTCGGCTGCACTAAGTTATCATAGGGAGCTTTTGTCTCTTTGATCCGTATGACAATGGGGACTGCTTTTGTATTGGTCACGTTACTGCTGCCTTGGGATGCTGCCCTGCGTTCATCATTGTGTCACGTACACACGGAAAGGGTGGATGAGTTAGGGGTTCAGAGGCCTTAACATCCCTACACGTTTCTCTGTGTCCTCTGTCTATCCAAACGTCCGCCCCTCCATCCCTGCTATGTGCTGACCCAGGGGGTCCGGAGCTGATTGTCCAAACGCAATTCTTGTGTCTGTCTCCATGAAACCAGGAGTTGTGGATGGACATCACGCCCCTGACCTCGTGAAATCTCCGGTAATGCAGACATGGAAGGGACAGAAGGAAACATTTTGGTGTAAATGGCCAATGTGTTATTTTTTTTTTACCACACTGGGCTTTTTCTGCATACTTATTTTCACCTCTACTATCCTCCAGCTTCTAAATGTGGCTCACGGTGGCGGCTAAGAGCCAGAACAAGAGGTTGAGTCTACTTGGAGGCTGAAGTCGTGAGATGGAGAGATGAATAGCACTTATCATGTTAAGTACAGTTGAATGTGTCCGGTTTGCACTTCGGTCCTTGTTTTCTAGGTTGCTTTTTCTTTCACAGCTATTTAGACAAGGTCCTAAAAAGATACGCACTTCTAGCAGGAACGGGGAGAGAGTGAGAGAAAATTTGATTGAATGAATTGAAGTGTGTGTGTGTGTGTGTGTGTGTGTGTGTGTGTTTGCATTTGCCTGTGTTTGGCAAAGTTCAGGGGTCAGGCTACGGAAGAATAGGGAAAACGAGAGCGAAAGTAAAGGATTTGGAGAAGGTGGGGAGAGAGGGGGCTTGGGGCGAGAGAGGGGGATTATCAGGGAGGGAGAGATTTCGGAAGAGAAAGAAGAAGGAGGAATAGAGGGCAAGATTACATTTTTGGAGGGAAAGACTAGAGAAAGAGAAAAAAAATTGGTAAAGTCGAGACAGGCCCAAACCCAGTGCACACTCTTAGAAAATAGGGTTCAAAACGGGTCTAGAGCTGTCCCCAAACGATAACTATTTTTGGTTCCAGGTAGAACTCTTTTGGGTTCCATGTTGAACCCTCTGTGGAAAGGGTTGTACATGGAACCAAAAAGGGTTCTACCTGAAACCAACAGGGGTTCTTCAAAGGATTCTCCTATGGGGACAGCCGAGGAACCCTTTTTGGTTCTAGATAGCACCTTTTTTCTAGGAGTGCATAGAGAGAGGGAGAGTGCAAAATAATGAAGTTGAGAGAAAAATGGTCAGGGAGGAAGTTCGAGTGAGACTCGGCGCAATATGTATAGAAAGAAAAGAGAAAGAGAGAGCGAGCGAGGGGGAAAGAGAGAGGCAGAGAGCGAGAGAGATCAAGAGGGAGGCAGCATTAATATGCTAATGGCCTGAGTGAATGCACAACAGGCCCACTGACCAGGCTAATCACGGGTGGACACACACTGGGGCTAATCCTTAACGCAGAGCTTTCACACACACAGAGACGCGCAAACACTACAACACACACACACACACACACGAATTCAAACCCACCCACACATATACTATTTGCACTGACCCACACAAATAACACAATTTCTGAATGCAGATGCTTATTGACCACATTTTGCTTGTAATAGCAAAAAGTCACAGGAACATGGGCGCACAATGCTCTCTCTCTCTCTCACTTACTCGCTCACTCACACACACAGTTGTTAAGTCACTATCACCATGGTTATTGAGCTCTCTGAAGCCATGACTGGATTCTGTGGACAGAATGTGTCCTCTGATGGGGTTTCTACCACTCGTTTTGTGAGGGTTTTCTCTTCACTCTTCACTGCTCTGAGCTGGTGTCAATGAAGCCCCTAATATTTCCTGAAGAGATTGGCTGCAATATGTGGGTCTAACCCAGGCTGAAGGAGTGGAAGTTTTGAGTGAGCACAGGAAAGTAATGTCCGTTATTCAAAACAATTCCTGTAATAAATACTGTGTTCATAACTATGAGCTTCCATGTTACATGTATTATCAAGTCTTTCACTTAAATAAACACTTATCAAATTAGTTGATGTGACTTTTTCTGTTTTTGATTAGTAGCTATATATGAATGGAATCAAAATGCTTTACATGAATACAATTAAGTGTATTTGTTATTCATCTGAAGAGTTGAATTCAAAACAGGCACACTAAGACTGATATCTACAGTAACACAGATGTAACCTGACTAAGATTAGGATTTAGGTATTGTATCTTGAGCGGTCAGTTGGCTACCCAGGGTTAAGCACAAGCGGCCACTCAAGTCGAGTGGGGCTTAGAGGGGAGCAGTGGAGACAGCTGGTGGTCGATATTAGAGCAGCACCTAGGGGCAACCTAGCCCGACACTGACATAATGATCACATGGCTCAGCTAAGCTAGGCTAATGCTAACTGTGCTCTTGCCAACTCTTACGTCTGGCAGCAATTATGACAACAGTACAGTTGGAGTGACACAAAACCTTTATTTATAAAATGTATTATTCTACATTGCACAAATAGCACTCTCTAGGCAAACAATAATAGTACTGTACTGAGCAATTGTTTATGAAATAACATGAGAAGTATCACATAATGCAGTTAAAACATGATGATAATAATAAAATAAATTGCAAGGAAGTGCAGCCATAGCACAACCAATAGAAACTTAACACTCATTTAATTTCATTGGGTTTGGATAAAATCCCATCAAGTCTACACCAGTCCCATGGTATCTGGAAAACAAAAAACGGACCTAAGTTCAGCGTCTCTACGGTCAACTTCAGTTTGTGCTATCCGGGAATCTTGGGACGCCTACCCTAACCTAACCATTATCCTAACCTTAACCTTTATACATTTGAAATGACTTCAACTACATTTGAAACATTTTACATTTCAACTTCAATGGGGTGACGTCAGAGTTGGATGTGCCATGGACCCCACTTTGACTTTTCAGTCAACTTCACCCTAGTCTGTCACCTGGGCTGCTCTCTCCAGGTCCGGCTTCAGCTCTGGTCCTCAGGGAAACCATCTCCAAATTCACCCCTTCCACTCGCCTCCTGGTGGTCTCAGAAAACACACACCAAGAGTCAGTAATGTAAAAAAATCCAACAGATTTTTTCAGTGATTAAACCAAGACTTCTAAAATATTAATTTTGTTCACCTGACTTGTCACTTTTTCATGTCTTTACCTTGATGTACAGATAGATGGCGGTGTTGGCTGTCAGTGACATCAGAAGTACTACAACCAGTCTGATGATGAAAGCTGTCAGAGGAGAGGCTGCAGCAGAAACACATTTAATTAGTGGATTGCTAAGCATCAGATTCATCCGTGGAAAATCTGTTAATGTCAAAGTTCTAAGTATGGTTCATGTTCAGTTACCTGTGACAGTCAGGGAGAGGAGATCACTCTCGGAGGAGAAGTTATGAGAAAAAACATAAATCTCATAAACACAGCTGTAGTTCCCTTGGTGGGAGTCATCTGCAGTGAGAAAGAGGAAGGCAGCAGAGTGATTGACAGCTGGCTAAGTCTGGGTTATGTTGGAGTCAGGGTATGTGATGAGGGAGCCTCCTGGGTACTGTGGCTGAATGGAGCAGGTGATAGTGAAGCTGTGGCACCTGAACACCTCTAGAGTCCCCTGGTGGCCCCTGGAGAACACTCCCATTGAGATGGTCAGGGAGATATTAGGCTTAAGCAGGAACTCTATAAAAAGAGAAAAAGAAAAACCTCTTTAAAGGGGCAATCAGCAGTTGCTACATCCATTTTTTTCACTAATAAATTCATGCTATGTACACATTGATTCTTGAAGAATATGACTTTTAAATGCCTCATGAGCTTAGTTCAACAGACAAACCCCATCAGAACCCAAAATATAAGCTTGTTTTATTCCATTGTTTGTAAATAAGATTAACGCAAACAAACACTATATAGCCTCAAAACATGGTTAAACTAACATTTTGATATCTTAGACGGTCAGTCCTTGCATCCATAGCTCTGTATAAGAATTTGAAAGTGGTTACATTTCCCCAAACCTCATCCCTCAGTTTTTGATCGAAACAAGTGAGGGAGGAGGTTTGTTATTGTTTAAACTGCTGATTGTCGCTTTAACTAGTTTCATCATATACTGTAGATATAACCATAACATCAGCATGTAACCGTGCTAGCCAGCCTCCCTTACAGGGCAAAATCTGTGATGAGCCTATAGTGACTGAAATTACATTCAAATACAAAAGCATTGTGTGTGATACTTGAGGTAGCATTGCTATTGAATTATTACGAGTTCATCATTATTAGCGGCAAAGCAGCCATACAAGTTCAACCGTGAGAGGTGTAAAGTAAGTTGTATGTAAACATATTAAAAATCAGCTGAATACAACAACTTTAGTATTACCGGAGCAGATCACCTTTAATGGAGTCACCAAGGTTGGCCTTGAGGCTTTGCTCCCGATGTGCATGTTCAAGTCCATTACAGTAAACTTCAAACCCTCCAGTGCGGTATCTAGCAGTGTTGAAACAGTGGAACGACAGCCCAGCTGTCTACAAACTACATCAGCGACACCCTTCAATTTCCAGAAATACACAGCCGACATATTCCCCTCTCCCAGTTTGTTCCACTCCACTCTACCAGCACAGCGACTGCCTCCTCCCACTAGCCTCACATCAGCAGGTTCTGGAAAGAAAATTACATACTGTTTATTCATATATTCTCACCAACAAAACACCCCGACAGCGAAGTCCAAACGTTTTTTGGACATTGACACATTTTTTGTTGTTTAGGCTCTGTACTCCAGCACTTCTGAAATAATACAATGACTATGAGGTTAAAGTGCAGACTGAGCTTTAATTTGAGGGTATTTGCATCCATAACGGTTGAACCGTTTAGAAATTACAGCACTTTTTGCACATAGTCCCTTTTAGGGAACCGAAAGTATTTGGTCAAATTCACTTGTGCATTAATGTTGTCAAAAGTTTAGTATTTGGTCCCATATTCCTAGCATGCAATGACTATATCAAGCTTGTAACTCTACAAATGTATTCGATTCATTTGCAGTTAGTTTTGGTTGTGTTTCAGATTATTTTGTGCCAAATAGCAATTAATGGTAAATAATGTATTGTGTAATTTTGGAGAGACTTTTATTGTAAATAAGAATAGAATATGATTGTAAACACTTCTACATGAATATGGATGCTACCATGATTACAAATAATCATGAATGATGAGTGAATAATGATGAGTGAGAAAGTGAGAGGAATAAATATCCCCCCCCTAAACGCTAACCTCCCCTGTTATTTGTAAAGGTACATGTTAGGTTAGCATATCTTGGGGGTATGATCTTTGAGCCTCTGTAACTTTCTCACTCATCATTATTCACAATTCATTCAGTATTTAACCTCATAGTCATTGTATCATTTAAAATCCAAAGTACTGGAGTACGGAGTTAAAACACCCAAAGATGTGTCACCGTCCAAATTAAGATTTTCTTTCCAAAGCGCTATATATACATTTTCAGAATGTTGGTCAATTTGATTTTATTGTTTAAAGAACTTAGAAAAGAGATTGGTGGGTTTTTCATTATCTAATCATGATGTGGGGTTCAATGACAGTCATCCCAGCTAGTACATAACGTTCTGAGAACCATAGGTTTCTTAGAGCGTGGTTATCCTATGCTTATACCTTCCCACAACTTTCTGCGAATGGTGCAGGATAGTTGATTGCCTTTTGAACATTCTCAGCACATTTAAGGAACTTGACAAAAATAACGTTTCATTTCATTACTTTAACAGAATGTTTCCTAAAAGTTAAAACATGGTTACATTTCATTCCAATCTTGGTAATGTTCTAGGAACGTTCTCCAACTAGTTTGACACTGGGTATGTTCTCAAACAGTTTAGAGAACGTTAAGAAACAACGTTCTTCTGTGGGAATGTCAGTAATTCAGGACAATGTTTTGGTTCTATTTAAAGTTATGTTCTGAGATCATTAATAAAATCTTTCCATATGAACCACAAAAAAACATTAGTAATGTTCAAAGAACGTTGTAAGAATGTTATTTAAAGACATATACATTCTGTTCTCTGTGTTGTTAATTAATTGGCCACACCTGATCTTAATGAGTGCTTGTTTCCTTGAAATATTGTCTGTTTCAATAGGATAAAATGAACAGCTTCTCACTAACGCCATTCCACACAAAGAAAATACATGTGTTTGCATGATTAATGCCTAAGCAAATTCAGTTCCATGTCCCCTCTCTATGCTTGGAGTTCAAAACAGTAAACCCAAACTGAGCTAGCAGTGTTATTAAAAGTCTTATTTAAACATTCAGTAAAGGTTTTAAGTTATTCAAAAACCTCAAAATAACCTATAATTTCCATTCTTAGAATGTTAATAAAACCTTTCAGGAAACCATAGTAAAATGATCTCAGAACCTCCCTGAAACCTAAAAATGTACAGTACCAGTAGGACACACCTACTTATTCCAGGGTTTTTCTTTAATTGTACTATTTTATACATTGTAAAAGAATGGTAAAGACATCAAAACTATGAAATAACACATATGGAATCATGTAGTAGCCAAAAAAGTGTTAAACAATCAAAATATATATTCATATGAAATATATTCTTCAAAGCAGCCACCCTTTGCCTTGATGACAGCTTTGCACACTCTTGGCATTCTCTCAATCAGCTTCATGAGGTAGTCATCTGGAATGCAGTTCAATTAACAGCTGTGCCTTGTTAAAAGTTAATTTGTGGAATTTCTTTCCTTCTTGATGCATTTGAGCCAATCAGTTGTGTTGTGACAAGGTAGGGCTGGATACAGAAGATAGCATAATTTGGTAAAAGACAAAGTCCATATTATGGCAAGAGCAGCTCAAATAAGCAAAGAGAAACGACAGTCCATCATTACTTTAAGACATGAAGGTCAGTCAATCTACAAAATGTCAAGAACTTTGAACATTTCTTCCAGTGCAGTCGCAAAAACCATCAAGCGCTATGACCGCCATAGCAAAGGAAGACCCAGAGTGACCTCTGCTGCAGAGAATAAGTTCATTAGAGTTACCATCCTCAGAAGTTGCGGCCCAAATAAATGCTTTACAGCATTCAAGTAACAGACACATCTCAACATCAACTGTTCAGAGGAGACTATGTAAATCAGGCCTTCATGGTTGAAGTTCTGCAAAGAAACCACTACTAAAGGACACCATTAAGACAAAGAGACTTGCTTGGGCCAAGAAACACGAGCAATGGACATTAGACCAGTGGAAATCTGTCCTTTGTCTGATGTCCAAATTTGAGATTTTTAGTTCCAACCTCCATTTCTTTGTGAGACGCAGAGTAGGTGAACCGATGATCTCCGCATGTGTGGTTCCCACCGTGAAGCATGGAGGAGGTGTGATGGTGTGGGGGTGCTTTGCTGGTGACACTGTCTGTGATTTACTTAGAATTCAAGGCACACTTAACCAGCATGGCTACCACAGCATTCTGCAGTGATACGCCATCCCATCTGGTTTGCGCTTAGTGGGACTATCATTTGTTTTTCAACATGACAATGACCCAACACACCTCCAGGCTGTGTAAGGGCTATTTTACCAAGAAGGAGAGTGATGGAGTGCTGCATCAGATGACCTGGCCTCCATAATCACCCGACCTCAAACCAATTGAGATGGTTTGGGATGAGTTGGACCGCAGAGTGAAGGAAAAGCAGCCAACAAGTGCTCAGCATATGTGGGAACTCCTTCAAGACGGTTGGAAAAGCATTCCAGGCAAAGCTGTTTGAGATAATTCCAAGAGTGTGCAAAGGTGTCATCAAGGCAAAGGCTACTTTGAAGAATCTAAAATACAGTCTCACTATTATTCTATAACAGTGGTTCCCAAACTTTTTATAGTCCCGTACGTACCCCTTCAAACATTCAACCTCCAGCTGCGTACCAGGGTCAGCACACTCTCAAATGTTGTTTTTTGCCATCATTGTAAGCCTGCCACACACACACTATACAATACATTTATTAAACATAAGGATGAGTGTAAGTTTATCACAACCTGGCTTGTGGGAAGTGACAAAGAGCTCTTATAGGACCAGGGCACAAATAATAATCAATAATTTTGCTCTTTATTTAGCCATCTTACATGTAAAACCTTATTTATTCATCAAACATTGTGAATAACTCCCCACAGGATAATGAGAAAGGTGTGCTTGAAATGATGCACATAACTATGCAATGTTGGGTTGAATTGGAGAGAGTCTCAGTCATTTAAATTATTTTCCACCCACAGTCTGTGCCTGTATTTAGTTTTCATGCTAGCGAGGGCCGAGAATCCACTCTCACATAGGTATGTGGTTGCAAAGGGAATCAGTGTCTTAACAGCGCGATTTGCAAAGACAGGATATTCTGAGCCCAGCACTATCCAGAAATCTGGCAGTGGCTTCTGATTAAATTCCATTTTCACAGAACCGCTTGTTGCAATTTCGATGAGGCTCTCTTGTTCAGATATCGGTAAGTGGAATGGAGGCAGGGCATGAAAGAGATAACGAATCCAGTTGTTTGTGTCGTCCGTTTCGGTAAAGTACCTGCGTAATTGTGCACCCAGTTCACTCAGGTGCTTCGCTATATCACATTTGACATTGTCCGTAAGCTTCGGTGGCAGAAACATTATGTACAAAATAAGTTACAAATAAAAAACACACACAATAACACAACTGGTTAGGAGCCCGTAAAACGTCAGCCGGCGCCAGCTCAAATTGCCACATAGATGATTGTTGACAATTGATAATTTGGAAAACAAATGGCTATGGCTATAAAGTGAAGACAATGAAAAAACAAATCAGTCTTTTATAGTTTTCAAAATTCTCAACTTAATTGATTGAACAGTACAGCCTTATTGGCACCAGCATCAGCCATATTCTAGGCGAGTGCGCATATTCACTCTTTATCATTATTGGGTCAGTGCCACATGAAATTTAATTTCGCTGAACGCTAGATGGTTTAATTGTATTTTTGACAGTGAAACGAGGCTACTCAGGCGAGAAAAAAACATCACCCAAATGTATAGCCCCGTTGGAAAATCTAAATGGACTGTTTGAAAATGTGATTAACATTTTTATTTGGGGTACACCCCACGGCTTTGTGCATACCCCAGTTTGGGAAAAGTTGTTCTACAATGTAGAAAATTGTAAAAAATTAAGAAAAACACTTGAATGAGTAGGTGTGTCCAACCTTTCGGCTGGTACTTTATTTTCCCATGACAGGCAATTTTCTTTACTTCTGTGGTCAGAACGTTTACAAAACGTTCAGTTTTACCAGTCAGGAAACGTATGGTTTCGTTGGGAAACCAAAACTGTACGTTCCCACAACTTCAAAGGAACCAAATCTGCTAATTGAGATGTATTTGTTTTAAATCTATCACTTAATGGTTTCATTTCAGAGAGACAAATAATCCAGTTTTTTTTGTTGCAAAACGCTATACAGTATATCCGCCTCACTCTCAGAGAAATAGGTAGTACTGCTAGGCTTAAAAAATTATTAAATTCAGTAATATGAGATCTGTATTTAAGACATTTAAATTGAACAGTTTAGTCATTTAGCCGATGTTCCTATCCAGAACGACTTACAGTTAGTGCATTTATCTTAAGATAGCTAGGTGATACAACCACATATCACAGTCAAATATACAGTATAAAAACATTACATTCCAGCCAAACAATGGATATATAGCATTTTGCAAAAAAATTACATTTTAATACAGACCTAAAATCTATTAATACTTTTTGTTGTTGTGGATATAGCATTTTAGAAATAAACTCTTCAAATACTTTTGGACTCTTTAAAATATATCTCATATTCACTCCAGGTGAGAGAAAAAAAAAGTGAGTGAGTGATTGACTGACTGACTGATAAACGAATTAGATTAGCATAATTACGACAACCATCACCTGCAGTAAAGGTGAAGTCACACTTCTCAAGAGTAGAATCCAGTGGTGAGCAAGCAATAAATCCTATTTGGTATCCTTCAATTCCCTCTCCAAAATGAGGTATGACAAGTGCAGCTACAACATTCTCACAGCCCATCTTTCTACACACAATATTAGCATCTTGCATGGCCCAATAATTGCCATATACAGTCCTCCAGTGTCCAAATAAAAACACCTCTGCTCTTCCAGCACAGGAGCTGGTCCCATTCACCACTCTGAATTGACCTTCAACTGTAAACACCAGGGAGGGAAATACAATGGTTGGTGAGGACACATTTTGTGCCAGAGTTATTTTATCAGCAGTACACGCTTAGAAAGAAAGGTGCTATCTATAACCTAAAAGTGTCCTTCTGCTGTCCCCATAGGATAACCCTTTGAAGAACTGTTTTAGTTTCCAGGTAGAACCCTTTTGCTTCCAGGTAGAACCCTTTTTTTGGTTCTATGTAGAACCCTTTCCACAGAGGGTTCTACATGGAACCCAAAAGGGTTTTACCTGGAGTCAAAAAAGGGACCTCCGATTGGGACAGCTGAATAATCCTTTTGGAACCTTTTTTCTAAGAGCGCAGTGTCAGTAATTGTGCGTGTGTGTGTGTGTGTGTGCTTTTTAATGCCACTAATCTAGACACATTAACCACAATCAATATCCTGTAAAAAATGTTATGCTTAAAACCATCGAATCATGAGTACATTTTGGCTATGTGCTTTGATAGTATTGGCATTCAGTGAACAAGATAATGAAAATACATGAACTACAGAGGTAGGATAACACAGTCCTACATTTGCCAACACAGGTGGATATAGGTTTAATACAATCCTACCTGTGCTCCAGTACAGGATCATCAGTAAAAATGCAGGTATCATGTCTGTTTCAACATGGGGCTCCACTGATCTGTAAGCCTGCTGTGTGAAGAGTGGACTGAAGAGTGGAAAAAACTGGTACATCATGTTGTTATATGACTTTTAGCATCTATTTCTTAGTCAAACCTCTTCCAGCTAATCTATGATCAGTTTGAAGAAAACCACAGGAAACAGCTCAGCCAAAGTAAGTCAGGTTCAGCCTATAGTTTCCCAATGTGTGTGTTCGCTGTGTCCTCTGCTGAGGCTGTCTCCCCACTGGGCACAAACTGGTTGAATCAACGTTGTTTCAATGTAATTTGTCAACGAATTGTGACGTGACATTCTTGTGGAAATTCTAGCACAGGATTATGTCATCATTGTATGAATTTTCAACATAGACAAACCTTGTATAAAATATGTAGAATTTTTACCTTTGAAACTAAATGATATCCACTATCAGCAAACTAGAGCCTGGGCTGCACCTCCTGCAACCTGGTCTCAGAGAATTTTTTATTATTCTGTATGGACAGTAAATGACACTCCATTTAGTTTGATATGTTACGTTTCCTATGGTATGTACTAATTTGTGGAAGTCCATCACCCATTTCATATGATTTGTTACGAATTACAATTTGTATTATATGTTTCGAATTTGCAAAAGGGATGAAATGGCTAACGTTAGCTAGGCTAAGGGTTAGGGGTTAGGGCAGGGGTGAAAGTAGATAACATTTCTTACCGGTGCGGGACACCCAAGTTCGCACACACTTTTTTTAATACTACAAAAATGACAGGGTAGCCTACTTTGCTGACAGTGGCAAACAGGCCAATAAAAACAATGTTGGCCGATCCATTTAATGGGCCTACAAAAAGGGGAGACACAAATACAATATGACATCTAACTAACCTGGAGGAAGAAATGTGGCACTGACCCAATGACAAAGACAGCGAATATGCACACTCACCGGGGATATGGCGGAGGTTCTCTACTAGTGCCAATATGCTAGTCTACTGTTGGCTCATTTAAGTAGAAAATATTGATAGCCTGACTAAAAGACAGAATGGAGTCTTTTCATTGTCTCTCTTTACAGCAACAGCCATTTGCTTTCCAAACAGTTTTTCCGCGATTGTATATTTAAATATTGCGATATGCCTTTCTGGATCTTTCTGCTTTTCACTGACATTCGCAACTCAACAATCATCTATTTGATATTTGCAGCGCAGGCTGCCCAAATTGCGGGCCCTTCCGACTGTAGGCTATGTGATTTAAAACATTCCACAGCTTTTTTAAAAATAAGCTAATGATCCTGTCACGCCCTGACCTTAGAGATCCTTTTTATGTCTCTATTTTGGTTGGTCAGGGCATGAGTTGGGGTGGGCATTCTATGTTTTTGTTCTATGTTGTCTATTTCTATGTGTTTGGCCGGGTGTGGTTCTCAATCAGAGGCAGCTGTCTATCGTTGTCTCTGATTGAGAACCATACTTAGGTAGCCTTTTCCCACCTGTGTTTTGTGGGTAGTTGTTTTCTGTTTTTGTGTCTGCACCAGACAGAACTGTTTCGCTTTCGTTCTCCTGTTGTTTTTGGATTAAATTATGAACACTTTAAACGCTGCACCTTGGTCCACTCTTCCTTCAGCCCACGAGAATCATTACAGATCCTCTATGGTCAAATTATACTTTCTGGCGTAGTAGCCTATTTTGAGTGAGTTTATTTTTTTCTGTATAGACAGGAGTAAGCTAAATAAGCTACATAATTTTAGCAATTCAATTTACTTTTGGGAAAGCGTAGCTTCCTCTAGACTTATGGATATGCCGCCTATGCCTTTTAATGTGGCATGAACTAAACAAGTCATGATATTTTCATCTGATTGCCAAACAATCGCTTAACAAAGGCGCTCCTGTAGGCTATGCGTGCACATTCGTCCACTCACTAAATAATTTCAGCAACCAAACCCCAACAGTGCACTATGCAGCTGCAATTTGATGAATGGAAAGAGACACCTATTACTAAACACCTACATGTATTGTCATGACATTCTGCCATTGTCATTAGGCCTACACTTGTAGCCTGAATTGATGCATCCACTGTTGTCCACGCAGGCCTCAGACTCCGAATTGACCTCCAGTGTCTCGGCCTCTCATCTCCACCTTGACAAAATGTAAGTGTTCTCCTCAAACCACAATGCAATTTGGAGCATAGACCACCATGTTAATTCGAAAATGTTTAATGCGGCTGACATGCAGTAATGTTAAATAATTGTGTAGTAGCCTATAGTTCTTTGGGCAAAGTTCCTAATTAGCTAAAATGCTTAAGTTGTCCATGACGGAATTTGAACTAGCAACCTTTAGGTTGTTATTCGTTCGCATTATATGTCCACCCATCCACCCTGACCAACCACCTTACTTTCGTTTTTGCCTTAAGTAACCATCTGTCTTACAGTTGAAGTCGGACGTTTACATACACTTAGGCTGGAGTCATTAACTCGTTTTTCAAACACTCCACAAATTTCTTGATAACAAAACTATAGTTTTGGCAAGTCGGTTAGGACATCTACTTTGTGCATAACACAAGTAATTTTTCCAACAATTGTTTACAGACAGATTATTTCACTTATAATTCACTGTATCACAATTCCAGTGGGTCAGAAGTTTACATACACTAAGTTTACTGTGCCTATAAACAGCTTAGAAAATTCCAGAAAATGATGTCATGGCTTTAGAAACTTCTGATAGACTAATTGACATCATTTGAGTCAATTGGAGGTGTATCTGTGGATGTATTTCAAGGCCTACCTTAAAGCTCAGTGCCTCTTTGCTTGACATCATAGAAAAATCAAAAGAAATTAGCCAAGTCCTCAGAAAAAAAATTGTGGACCTCCACAAGTCTGGTTCATCCTTGCGAGCAATTTCCAAACACCTGAAGGTACCACGTTCATCTGTACAAACAATAGTATGCAAGTATAAACACCCTGGGACCACGCAGCCGTCATACCGCTCAGGAAGGAGACGCGTTCTGTGTCCTAGAGATGAACGTACTTTGGTGTGAAAAGTGCAAATCAATCCCAGAACAACAGCAAAGGACCTTGTGAAGATGCTGGAGGAAACAGGTACAAAAGTATCTATATCCACAGTAAAACAAGTCCTATATCGTCATAATCTGAAAGGCCGCTCAGCAAGGAAGAAGCCACTGCTCCAAAACCACCATAAAAAAGCCAGACTACGGTTTGCACCTGCACATGGGGACAAAGATCGTACTTTTTGGAGAAATGTCCTCTGGTCTGATGAAACAAAAATAGAACTGTTTGGCCATGATGACCATCGTTATGTTTGGAGGAAAAAGGAGGCTTGCAAGCTGAAGAACACCATCCCAACCGTGAAGCACGGGGGTGGCAGCATCATGTTGTGGGGGTGCTTTGCTGCAGGAGGGACTGGTGCACTTCACAAAATAGATGGCATCATGAGGGAGGAAAATTATGTGGATATATTAAAGCAACATCTCAAAACATCAGTCAGGAAGTTAAAGCTCGGTCGCAAATGGGTCTTCCAAATGGACAATGACCCCAAGCATACTTCCAAAATTGTGGCAAAATGGCTTAATGACAACAAAGTCAAGGTATTGGAGTGGCCATCACAAAGCCCTGACCTCAACCCTATAGAAAATTTGTGGGCAGAACTGAAAAAGCGTGTGCGGGCAAGGAGGCCTACAAACCTGACTCGGTTACACCAGCTCTGTCAGGAGGAATGGCCCAAAAAGCACCCAACTTATTGTGGGAAGCTTGTGGAAGGCTACCCAAAACGTTTGACCCAAGTTAAACAATTTAAAGGCAATGCTACCAAATACTAATTGAGTGCATGTAAACTTCTGACCCACTGGGAATGTGATGAAAGAAATAAAAGCTGAAATATATAATTCTCTCTACTATTATTCTGACATTTCACACTCTTAAAATAAAGTGGTGATCTAGGAATAAATGTCAGGAATTGAGTTTAAATGTATTTGGCTAAGGTGTATGTAAACTTCTGACTTCAACTGTATGTAACTATACCAAACGTAACATATCATACTATTTTGAGCATCTCGGATATACATTTACTATGTTACGTCTAGTCTTTGAGACCAGGCTGCTTACTGGAGAGTTGATCGACAGTATCTACAGCTATTAATTTGGTCTCCCATCCTGGGTTTTAACCAAGTCCTGCTTAGATTTTATATTTGTCACCGACGACTAACAATGTGCTATCATGAGAATGATTATTGAGAGATCTCTTAATAACTAAATATATTCACTGTTGCTATGGAAATAATTCCAAAGGGTAGGTAAAATGTAACCATACTTTATAAGTCATATAGCATCTATACTATTTAGGCCTATATAGCATTTGCAAAGTCATCAACAGCTATTGTTTCAATTCAACCCAGAGTTCAACTAAAAATAGACAATACAATGGTAGAGCATGGCGCTTGCAACGCCAGGGTTGTGGGTTCAATTCCCACGGGGGAACCAGGGTTTAATTCCAACGGGGGGACCAGGATGAATATGTATGAACTTTCCAATTTGTAAGTCGCTCTGGATAAGAGCGTCTGCTAAATGACTTAAATGTAAATGTTTTAAGCTTTCCAATCTCCCCTTCCTTTCTTTCTCTCTTCCTCTTTCCCCCATATGATTTCTCTCTCTGTCTTCCCCCAAACGTTGTGGGTTTCAATATGTCCAAGTGCACTTGATCGACATTGGACAGACACACTTTAAAAGTGTAAATGTTTCTTAGAAATATAGTGCTGATAAGGTATTCGCTATTTACCCCTTTCAAGAGAACAGGCTCCCTAGGAAAGTTTGTTGCGTGCAATACCCTAAATAACCACCAGGGGTAGCTAACAAACTGAGCTATTTTGCAAGGGAAATCAAGTTGCTTCCACATATCCGGCGAAAAAAAGAGAAAGATGGCTACAGAGGGTTTCCAAACCTGTCGTCTTTGAGTAATTATTGTCTTTCTGGATGAAAAATAGCGATAGTATCACCCCCCCACCAACATACATCGTGATGGAAAAGAATCCCGTCACACGGTGGTCATAGTGGCACGAGCTTGAAAGTATTTCGTTACAATCCGGTGTTCGTAGCAAGCTAGCTAGTTGTGCTGCGTGGGCTTGCGTCACCGGGCAGCTGTCCGTCAAATTCCTTGGTAAGTAGCCACTAGCTATGCTAGCTAGATCCCATAACTAGCTAGACTGCAAGTCACTTTTTTGTTTTTACCAAAGCAAGCTAGCTACACATGGATAGATAGCATGATAATCGTGTGACATTACGATTCTACCGAAGTCTGACAGTTTGCTCGATGTATGTAATTGTGACAAAATAAGTTATTTACCAAAGTAGCTACGATACAACAAAGGAGGACATAATGCATGCAACCTCGCTCAATGTGCATGAAATGTCAAAGAAGGAGGGTGCAATGAGATGTAGCTAGGCTCGCTAACTGCATTGCCTTGGACATTTTACTGTTTTTAGAACAACAAACGTTAGCTAGCGAAACCCAATTCTCCCAACAACAAAAAATCCCTTGTTTTTTTACTGCATAATTATTACCAGATAGCCTGTGTACCCAAAGACTTCAGTCTCATTCATCACTTGTCTTGACAGCTGTCAAACTGGGTTGCTCAGTTGCAAACTGTCAAAGTGATGTAATGCAATCAACTGCAATCAAACCTTTACACAGCACATCTCTCATCAGACTATGTAGGCCTAATTACCTAAAACGAAATATAAGGTGTGTAACATTCATCTTAAACATGTTTAATGCGTTTCCATAGGGAGGGGTCTATAAAACACAAAATGGCGACTCCAGTCAACATCCAAAACCCCAGTAAGACGTGGGAGCTGAGCTTGTATGAACTGCACAGGAGCCCACAGGTAATGACAATCACGTTCCACATAGGAATAATTACAAATGCATCCAGGTGAAGTGATTTAATTGTATTGTATTCCCAGAAACAAGTGCTTTTTATAATTTCTCATAACAAAAATCTGTGTGAGGAACTGTGGCCATGGTCAATCAGTTTAATGCTGACCCACAAAGAACATGGATGGGCCATCATAGACTTGTCTGTGCCTGTATTGTCTGACACATTCTCCTCCCTGCCTGTAGGAGGCGATCATGGACGGCACAGAGATAGCGGTGTCCCCCCGGAGCCTCCACAGTGAGCTGATGTGCCCCATCTGTCTGGACATGTTGAAGAACACAATGACCACCAAGGAGTGCCTGCACCGCTTCTGCTCTGACTGCATTGTCACTGCACTCCGATCAGGGTGAGGTCACACACAGCTGTGTGACTATTTGAGGATGACTATATTCTCGCTACTCCGGACTGTGCTCTCGTATAAATCTGAAGAGAACCTCCATACTAAAGATTATTACATTTCTGTGAAGATACTATGTAAAAGCTTATCTTTAACTCACTCTCTGTCCTCTCCTCCTCAGGAACAAGGAATGCCCCACGTGCCGAAAGAAGCTTGTGTCTAGACGCTCGCTCCGCCGCGACTCCAACTTTGACGCCCTCATCTCCAAGATCTACCCCAGCCGTGACGAGTACGAGGCCCACCAGGACCGGGTGCTGGAGAGACTCAACCGGCTGCACAACAAGCAGGCCCTCAGCTCCAGCATTGAGGAGGGGCTGCGCATGCAGGCTCTGCACAGGTAGGAGATGAGGGAGGATGGGGGAAGGGTTTATAGGTTTCTCAGAAATCCCAGTTGAAAGATTCTTTGAATTAGGAGAGAGTTGTCAGACTTAGTATGTAGACAAACAAACAACACTGACTGCACAAGTCAGGGAAAGTTCCTACTTTATTGAGGATTGGAAGTTTAAAATAGACTCTCGCGCTCTGCTCACCCTTGACGCCCCAGAGCCCAGCGAGTGCGCAAACCGGCGCAGGAGAGCGACAACACCACCTTCAGCGGCGGCGAGGACAACGGGGATGCGCGGTCACACCTCTCCCACGACTCTGCGCCCTCCCACCCGCCAATCCCCCCGAGCCACACACCCTCTGAGGCCGGGCCCAGCCGGAACCCTAAGCGGCCCAGGGTGTCAGATGAGTCAGGCCCGGAGGTGGATGGGGGCAGCCCCACGGCCCCGCTCCGGCACCACAAAGAGGGCCCTGGCTCAGAGATAGAGCTGGTGTTCCGCCCGCACCCCCTGCTGGTCAACACACAGGACTACAGCCAGACCAGGTGAGGGCTGTGTGGGGGAAGCTGTGAGGTGGTCTGTTATGACTTCTCAAATGATGGTAATTTCAATTCAAAATGTATTCCTGAAGGGTCTTTTTTAATAGTTTTGTTTTTGTCACTCCTCATTCCTGTCTCAGATATGTGAAGACCACAGCCAATGCCACGGTGGACCACCTGTCTAAGTACCTGGCTCTGCGTATTGCTCTGGAGGAGAGGCAAAGAGACAGCCAATCAGATGCAGCGATGGAGAAGGGGAAAGAGGGAGTGGAGGCGGGGGCTAAAGGAGAGAAATCAGCAGGAGGAGGGGCCAGCCTGAAGAACGTCAGTGAGAAGCAATACACCATCTACATCACCACATCAGGGGGCCAGTTCTCTGTGAGTACACAAGCTTATCCGTTCTCTTTTTTTCAGGGTGGGAGCTGTTATCAGTGACTTATCCTTTCTCATACCTCTGTCACACGTCTAATTTTTTAAAAATCTCCCTCCATTCAACATTGCTTTATTTTTCTTCCTACTATTCCTTTTGACTTGTTCTCCCTCACGTTTCTCTGTACCTCTTTCTCAGACTCTGAACGGCTCCCTGACTTTAGAGCTGGTGAATGAGAAGTACTGGAAGGTCAGAAAGCCTCTGGAGCTTTACTATGCCCCCACCAAGGACCAACCGCTTCAACCATCACAGCCACCGCAGCAGAAGTCCCCACAGCCCAAAGAAGGGTGAGGAGGACAGGAGCCCTGCCTCTTCAGCCGTTATCACTTGCTGTCTCTGACAGATTTCTGTGTGTTGTGTGTAGCTGCTTCTAAGGTAGTCATTGGGAACATTCCATAGATTGAAGGTCTTCAACTTTGTCCTCAGAATCTGAAGTTTTAATGTTTTTATCCTCAGTAGCTTCAAATCAAACCTGAGTATGAAGTTTTTGCAATTCCTACAAATCACATCTGTTAATTCCTTTTTTCCTTAATCAAATGGTTGACTTAAAATGCTGTCTGGACCGGTGCGCACACTGACAGACAACACCTACGTAGTCCAGCCTTCCTTCAGACCACCAAGTATTGCTTGACATTGCATCAGGACTGCCAGATTATGTTGATACATAATTTCAGATCAGCGTGAGGATTTTACACTACCTACTCATTCAAGGGTTTTTCTTTATTTTGACTATTTTCTACATTGTAGAATAAGTAAAGACATCAAAACTATGAAATGACATATATGGAATCATATAGTAACCACAAAAGTGATACACAAATCAAAATACAGTATTTTATATGAGATTCTTCAAATAGCCACCCTTTGCCTTGATTACAGTTTTGCACTCGTGGCATTCTCTCAAACAGCTTCACCTGGAATGTTTTTCCAACATATGCTGAGCACTTCTTAGCTGCTTTTCCTTCACTCTGTGGTCTGACTCATCCCAAAACATCTCAATTTGGTTGAGGTCAGGGGATTGTGGAGGCCAGGTCATCTGATGCAGCACTCCATCACTCTCCTTCTTGGTAAAATAGCCCTTACACAGCCTGGAGGTGTGTCGGGTCATTGTGCTGTTGAAAAGCAAATGATAGTCCCAGTAAGCGCAAACCAGATGGGATGGCGTATCACTGCAGAATGCTGTGGTAGCCATGCTGGTTAAGTATGCCTTGAATTCTAAATAAATCACAGACAGTGTCATCAGCAAAGCACCCCCACAACATCACACCTCCTCCTCCATGCTTCACGGTGGGAACCACACATGCGGAGATCATCGGTTCACCTACTCTGCATCTCAGACACGGCGGTTGGAAACAAAAATCTCCAATTTAGACTCCAGACCAAAGGACAAAATTCCATTGCTTATGTTTCTTGGCCCAAGCAAGACTGTTATTATTGGTGGCCTTTTAATAGTGGTTTATTTCAGCAAATCGACCATGAAGGCCTGATTCACACAGTCTCCTCTGAACAGTTGATGTTGAGATCGGTCTGTTACTTGAACTCTGTGAAGCATTTATTTGTGCTGCAATTTCTGAGGCTGGTAACTAATGAATATATCCTCTGCAGCAGAGGTAACTCTGGGTCATCTATTCCTGTGGCGGTCCTCATGAGAGCCAGTTTCATCATAGCGCTTGATGGTTGTTGCGACTGCACTTGAAGAAACTTTCAAAGTTCTTTAAATGTTCAATATTGACAAACCTTCATGTCTTAAAGTAATGATGGACTGTCGTTTCTCTCTGCTTATTTGAGCTGTTCTTGCCATAAAATGGAATTGGTACTTTACCAAATAGGGCTATCTTCTGTATACCACCCTTACCTTGACACAACACAACTAATTGGGTCAAACGCATTAAGAAGGAAAATGTACTTTTAAGAAGGTACACCTGTTAATTGAAATGCATTCCAGGTGACTACCTCAGCAAGCTGGTTGAGAGAATGCCAAGAGTGTGCAAAGCTGTCATCAAAGCAAACGGGGGTTGTTTGAAGAATCTCAAATACAAACTATATTTTGATTTGTTAAACGCTTTTTTGTTTCCTCCATGTTTTGATGTCTTTACTAGTATTCTACAATATAGTAAAAATAAACTAAAACCCTTGAATGAGTAAGTGTTCTAAAACTTTTGACCGGTAGTGTACATTGGAAAATGTTGTAGAGATTAACCCCCTTTTCCCTTTGAGACAGACTTGGGATGACCAGAGGTCATATAGGATGGTTGAATTGAATATTATGCAAGAATATACTGCTATATAGCAGTAGATTGGGACTTTTCTATACTGAATTCAGCTTGCTTTGAAATTAGTTGATTGTAACTATTTATGTCATATTTAATTTCTTTAAGACATCACTGATGCACTATGCCGCTTATGGAGGATATCAAGTAGCAACGGTTGGTGGAATTGAGCTGGTTAATGTGATTTATCCTAAGCTTGGACCCATAGGGCCCACAGGGCTTTTTCCTAATGCTTCATACCTTTCACTTCCTTTATTAAGTCTTACCTGATGCACTTTATACACCGAGTATACTAAACATTAGGAACACCCCCCATAGGGATGCTGGCCCATGTTGACTCCCAATGTTTCCGACAGTTGCCAAGTTGGCTGGATGTCCTTTGGGTGGTGGACCATTCTTGACACACACGGGAAACTGTTGAGCGTTAGTTCTTGACCCAAACTGGTGCGCCTGGCACCTACTACCATACCCCGTTCAAAGGTACTTGAATCTTTTGTCTTACCCAAACAATCCGCATCTCAAGGCTTAAAAATCCTTCTTTAACCTCCTCCCTGTCATCTACACTGAAGGGGATTTAACAAGTAACATCAATAAGGGATCATAACTTTCACCTGGATAGTCTGTCATGGAGAGAGGTGTTCATGTTTTGTATACTCAGTGTATGTTCTGCTGGCATATAATGGGTTTTCTTACCTCAGTTTTTCTATGATCTTTGTACAATAAGGCAATATATCCCACTTTGAACTGTTACTCAGCTTGTTTGTATTGCAATTCCTCTTGATCCATTCAGCACAATAAAAAAAGGCAAGGATTGCGTTGGTATGAAACTGGTGCTGTGGTGTTATGACACATTTTACATACAGCTCATTCGGAAAGTATTTAGACCACTTGACTTTTTCCACATTTTTGTTGTTACAGCCTTATTCAAAAATTGATAGAGAACTTATCCTCATCAATTTACACAAAATACCCCATAATGACAAAGTGAAAAGTTTTTTTTGCTCGTTTCTACAAAATAAAAACATACCTTATTTACAAAAGTATTCAGACCTTTGCTATGAAACTCAATTGAGCTCAGGTGCATCCTGTGTCCATTGATCCTTGGTAAATTCAATTGATTGGACATGATTTGGAAAGGCACACACCTGTCTATATAAGGTCCTACAGTTGACCGTGCATGACAGCAAAAACCAAGCCATGAGGTCAAAGGAATTGTCTGTGGAGCCCAGGGACAGGATTGTGTCGAGGCACAGATCTGGGGAAGGGTACCAAAACATGTCTGCAGCATGGATTCTTCCCAAGAACACAGTGGCCTCCATCCTTCTTAAATTGAAGAAGTGTGGAACCACCAAGACTCTTCCTGGAGCTGGCCAAACTGAGTAATTGGGGTAGAAGGGCCTTGGTGAACCCCATGGTCACTCTGACAGAGCTCCAGATTTCCTATGGAAATGGGAGAACCTTCCAGAAGGACAACCATCTCTGCAGCACTCCACCAATCAGGACTTTATGGTAAAGTGGCCAGACGGAAGAAATTCCTCAGTATAAGGCACATGACAGCCCGCTTGGAGTTTGCCAAAAGGCACCTAAAGGACTCTGACCACGAGAAACAAGATTCTCTGGTCTGAATGCCAAGCGTCACGTCTGGAGGAAACCTGGCACCATGCTTATGGTGAACCGTGGTGGCAGCATCATGCAGTGAGGATGTATTTCAGCGGCAGGGACTGGAAGACTAGTCAGGATCGAGGGGAAAGATGAACGGGGCAAAGTACAGCGAGATCCTTGAAAATCTGCTGCAGAGTACTCAGAACCTCAAAATGGGGTGAAGGTTCACCTTCCAACAGGATAACGACACTAAGCACATAGCCAAGACAACGCAGGAGTGGCTTCGGGACAAGTCTCAATGTCCTTGAGTGGCCCAGCCAGAACCTGCACTTGAACCCGATCTAACATCTCTGAAGACCTGAAAATAGCTGTGCAGCGACGCTCCCCATCCAACCTGACAGAGATTGAGAGGATCTGCAGAAAAGAATGGGAGAAACTCCCCAAATACAGAAGTGCCAAGCTTGTAGCATTATACTCAAGAAGACTTGAGGCTGTTATCGCTGCCAAAGGTGCTTCAACAAAGTACTGAGTAAAGGATCTGAAGAATTATCTAAATGTGATATTTCAAATCAAATTATATTTGTCACATGCGCCGAATACAACAAAATAATTCAGTAAAAAATAGATAAAATAAGTAACAAATAATTAAAGTGCCGCAGTAAAATAACAATAGCGAGACAATATACAGGGGTTACCGGTACCGATTAGTCGAGGTAATATGTACATGTAGGTAGAGTTAAAGTGACTATGCATTGATAATAAACAGAGTAGCAGCTGTGTAAAAGGAGGGGGGCAATGCAAATAGTCTGGGTAGCCATTTGATTAGATGTTCAGGAGTCTTATGGCTTGGGGGTAGAAGCTGTTATGTCTTTTAGACCTAGACTTGTCGCTCCGGTACCGCTTGCCATGCAGTAGCAGAGAGAACAGTCTATGGCTAGGGTGGCTGGAGTCTTTGACAATTTTTAGAGCCTTCCTCTGACACCACCTGGTATAGAGGTCCTGGGTGGCAAGCTTGGCCCCAGTTATGTACTGGGCCATACGCACTACCCTCTGTAGTGCCTTACGGTCGGAGGCCGAGCAGTTGCCATACCAGGCAGTGATGCAACCAGTCACGATGCTCTCGATTGTGCAGCTGTGTAACTTTTTGAGGATCCATGCCAAATCGTTTGTTTTCTGAGGGGAAATAGGCTTTGTCGTGCTCTCTTCACGACTGTCTTGGTGTGTTTGGACCATGATAGTTTGTTTGTGATGTGGACACCAAGAAACCTGAAGCTCTCAACCTGTTCCACTACAGCCCCCTCGATGAGAATGGGTGCATGCTTGGTCCTCCTTTTTCTGTAGTCCACAATCATCTTTGTTTTAATCACATTGAGGGAGAGGTTGTTGTACTGGCACCACACAGGCAAGTCTGACCTCCCTATAGGCTGTCTTAGTTGTCAGTGATCAGGCCTACCACTGTTGTCATCAGCAAACTTAATGGTGTTGGAGTTGTGCCTGGCCATGCAATCATGAGTGAACAGGGAGTACAGGAGACTGAGCACACATCCGAGGGGCCCCCGTGTTGAGGATCAGCGTGACGGATGCGTTGATACCTACCCTTACCACCTGGGGGGGCTGCCTGTCCGGGAGTCCAGTTGCAGAGGGAGGTGTTTAGTCCCAGGGTCCTTAGCTTAGTGATCTTTGTGGGCACTATGGTGTTGAACACTGCACTGTAGTCAATGTTTGAGCATTCTCAAACCTGTTTTTGCTTAATCATTATGGGGTATTGTGTGTATAGGGGGGGGGAAACTATTTAATCCATTTTAGTATAAGGCTGTAATGTAACAAAATGCAGAAAAAGTCAAGGGGTCTCTATACTCTCGGAATACACTGAAGGCAAATTCATACTGGGGCGGCAGCGTAGCCTAGTGGTTAGAGCGTTGGACTAGTAACTGAAAGGTTGCAAGATCGAATCTCCGAGCTGACAAATAACAAAATCTGTCCTTCTGCCCCTGAACAAGGCAGTTAACCCACTGTTCCTAGACCGTCATTGAAAATAAGAATTTGTTCTTAACTGACTTGCCTAGTTAAATAAATAAATACTGAACGAAAATATAAAACGCAACAATTTCAGTTTACTGAGTTAGTTCATATAAGTTAATTGAAATAAATTCATTAGGTCCTACTATGGATTTCACATGACTGGGCAGGGGTGCAGCCATGGGTGGGCATAGGCCCACCCACTTGGCAGCCAGGCCCAGCCAACCTGTACAATTTTCTCCCCACAAGGGTTTAGACAGAAATACACCCCACAAATTTGAGAGAAATACAAGGCGCATTTATTTCAGCTCATGAAAACGAAATGTTGCACTTATTTGTATTTAGTGTAGTAAATTGACCTCATCTTTACTAAATTGTGATAATTCATCAAAATGAAACTTGGTTGGTTATGAGAATATGACCCATGTATAACACCAAGGTGGACAGTACAGCATTCCATTCACTAGGTTGCAACTGAACCTAGGACTTAGACCATCACTCCGGTCCCTTTTACAACCGTTTCAAAAGTATACCACATATGAATGAGTATACACCGCCTTTTCCATTCCTGGCCTTGAAGTCCGTTTACAGTGCCTGTGTTCGGTCCCCTCTAATTGGGGATCGATTCAGACTTGGGCACAACATTGTGTGACATTGTAGAATAAGAAATTACATGAGTTCCATTCATGACATTCCCACCTTTGCTTACAGAAGGTGACAAACTACCTACATGGGAGCAAAGAAAGCCAAAACTGCCACTGACCGAGGCTCTGTTCTGAGTCAACTACACAACCGCATTAAAACAACTCAGTTTGAAGAGATGAGCAAACAGCCAAATGTGTGAACTGTGGCATTTATTGATACATGGGGAGCAGGGAGACAGTTTACTTCTTCTTGGACACGCCAACGGTGCGACCACGGCGACCGGTCGTCTTAGTGTGCTGGCCACGCACACGCAGACTGAAAGAGAGAGGGACAGTCAGTCAGTACAAATGTATCCAGGAAGTAAACTTGAGAAATCCCATAATGAGATTTAGTAGGTTTGTAGGACAAACAGACAATTACTTGAACACGTTGACAGCAGAAGTTGACAAATGTGCGTACCATTATACCATAACATTGGTATGCCTACAATAAGCACTTACTCAAGGAACTTGTGCAACATTTTGAGTTTTACTGCAACGATCTACAAAATAAATAGGCTAATAATGCCTTCTTGATATAACATCTCAGCAGTAGAGATCAATCTAAACACCATTTACAGAGCATTTAGGGCCAGCTTCCTGGCATGGCTTGCAAGCATATTGAAAAGTCTTGAGCACTTTTTAGACCAAACACAAAAGGTTAGGGAGCTGACCCGTTTTCATTTTTTGTGCCCTATTAAACAACCCGGAACTAAGTAGTCTGTCCGGGAAACGAGCCCTTCAGCTGAAAAACGGGATTTCCCCCCTTTCATTAAATACAGAAAACACCCAAGAAACATACAAATGTATAATTTGGTGGGTGCTTTTTTGTCCTATTTTTGCATATCCCAAATCCTTCTGAGTGGGTTCACAGCCAGGGCCATAAAATAAACCTATAGCTGGACGTTAGAACAGCGCTTACCCCCAGAAATGCCTGAGACCACGGTGAGCCCTGATCTTCTTCAGCCTCTCAAGATCCTCTCTCAGCTTGTTGTCCAGACCGTTAGCAAGGACCTATGACACACAAACAAGGACCATTGTAAGACTGGACTCAGACAAATGTACGTTTAGCTTTCATAAATAAATTACCCAATTTGTATTGACAAACCATTGACGGGACGTCAACAAACTCAAATAGTTTAGTTCCAATTTGGAAATGAGTCACCAGACATCTCAAGTCTGCTGCAGTCACATACCTGGCTGTACTTGCCATCCTTTACATCCTTCTGTCTGTTGAGGAACCAGTCAGGGATTTTGTACTGGCGAGGATTCTGCATAATTGTCACTACCCTCTCGACCTGGGGACAAATGCATGTATACATCAACATTAGTGAGATGCTAGGTAGAAAAAGAAACTCATCAATGCAGACTGAGTTTGCAGATGACTGGGCCTATCACAATACCTTAGTGATGCATGATAATCCATGAAAAGAGTGTAAGGCTGGGATTCAATCAACCAGCACAGTGTTGTGTTTGAATTCCAGCCTCAGCCCCTCCGATACATACAGCTTTCATGTTTAGAGAAACAGTATGTACACAACAGCCCCATGCATTCCTCACCTCATCATCGGTCAGTTCTCCAGCCCTCTTGCTGAGGTCGATATCAGCCTTCCTCAGGACAACATGGGCATATCGTCTGCCAACACCCTGTGCAGGAAATACAAATTAAACATTACTTTGGTTCATTCCCACAATAGCCAACAGTGCAGACATCTCTACCTGGTTCTGAGAAAGACATTCTGAACTTGTCTACCTTGATTGCTGTGATGGCGAAGGCAATCTTCCTCCTACCATCAATGTTCGTGTTGAGAACACGAAGAATGTGCTGGAACTTCTCAGGAATGACCAGAGACTGCAGAGAAATAACAGAACAAACACGGTCAATAGAGATTCACTTTGCTAGGTACATTGTCCTTTGTTAACAATTTGTCCTTCTGCATTAATAATTTGTATTTCCACAACCAAAGCCTGGAATAAACTAGCAAACATGTAGTGTAAAAATGTTGAGTTCAAATGACAGCCTTCACATGGCTACCGTAGTGACATGGACTGACTTTAGATACTGTAACTCGTAAACAAGTTCTTACTAACTTTAACAAATCAGCCAATATTGAGTAGCAATAAGATTACCAAAACTAGTTGACAAGGATGGCTGAAAACTGATTGGCTAATACCAACCACACAAACAAACTAGTGTGTAAAAGTGAGGGTTAATACAATCTATTTTGAGAATAAAAGACCACAACCAAAGCCTATATTGACAAAAGCTGTACTTCCATGCAGCATAGTGTCAGCGAGGAATAGGCAATTTAGCATGGGCAGTTAGCTGTTCATTTGCATCAATATATGCCACTTCGAAATATTAAATACAGGCTAAAAGCTCTCAAAAAAAATCTCAACAATCTTACCATCGTTGTCCAATGTACAGAATGACCCTAAAAGTGACGATGAACGCAGATATTTAGAATAATTTGGTAGCCCAATTCGCACTTACCATCTTGGAAGCAGGTTCCGTTCAAAGAGGAAATTCCAAGGCTCTCGCGAGGGCTTTTGCCTTCGTTTCGAGAGTTCACAGAGGAAGTGGTTCCATCCGCAAAACGTGTCCGTCTGGGAACAAATCAAATCAAATTATATTTATCACATTCGCCGGATACAACTGGTGTAGACTTTACAGTGAAATGCTTTCTTACGAACCTTTCCCAACGATACATTGTACATATATATATATATATATATATATATATATATATATATATAATAAATAAATAAATAAATAAATATATATATATATATATATATATATATATATATATATATATATATATATAGTAACTAACTCAAGAGGAATAAAATACACAATAATGGAGCTATATACAGGGAGTACCAGATCAATGTGCAGAGGTACGCGATACTTATGTACATGAAGGCAGGGTAAAGTGTCTAGGCATCCAGATAGATAATAATAAAAATAAAGAACAGAATAAAGCAGCAGCAAATGATAAGTGTAAAAGTGTGTGTTTGTATGTTTGCAGTGGTCTATAGTACTCGAGGAAAAATACTTAAGTCGTTTTTGGGGGTATATGTACTTTCATATTTATATTTTTGACTACTTTTACTTCAGTACATTCCTAAATAAAATAATGTATTTTTTACTTCATACATTTTCCCTGACACCAAAAGTACTCGTTACATTTTGGATGCTTAGCAAGACAGGAACATAGTCAAATTCACACACTTATCAATATAACATCCCTGGTCATCTCTACTGCCTCTGATATGGTGGACAGACTAAACACAAATGCTTTGTAAATTATGTCTTGGGTGTTGGAGTGTGCCCCTGGCTATCGTAAATTAAAAAAACACGAAAATTGTGCCGTCTGGTTTGCTTAATATAAGGAATTTGAAATGATTTATACTTTTACTTTTGATACTTAAGTATATTTTAACAATTACATTTACTTTTGATAGTTAAGTACATTTGAAACTAAATACCTTTAGACTTTTACTCAAGTGGTATTTTACTGGGTTGACTTTCACTTTTCCTTGAGTCATTTTCTATTACGGTATCTTTACTTTTACTCAAGTATGACAATTGGGTACTTTATCCACCACTGTATGTTTGTTTGTGTTGTGTCGGTATGCGTGTGTGTGTTATATGTGTGAGTGAGTATGTAGTGTTTGAATGATTGAGGGATTTGTGTGGGAGTGACAATGAAGTGTGTGTGAGTGAGTGAGTGAGGTCTAGTGAGTGTGCGTAGGGTCAGTGCAAGATAGAGATACAATATTTTAAATATATATTTTAAAACAATATACCAATAAATCAAATATACATCACCTTTAAGATTGTGTATATTTGTCTAATAATTGTATTCAACATACATTTATTTTCAACTAATTTCAAAATGATCTTTACTTATTGTTTTTCCTCACGTATCCCGGGGACATTGGGGAAGAGCACACTACCTTTGTAGTTTTTTTTAGGTTTGGAAGCTATGGCGGATAGAGCAGTGACTGCTGCTATGTCCGATGTAAACACAACTGTCAACTCAACGGCGAATTCCATGGCATATTTACAAGATGAGGTGACGTTATCTAACGATCCTGGCATACCATATATGTTTATCTTAACTTGACTGTTCGACGTCTATTGCTCTCCGTGTTCATTACATTGACAACACCAGCATAACTTACGTAGCTAGCGAACTAGATCATCGTCTGATCTGTCTAGTTAGCCAAGCTACTGTTATCTATCTATAACCAGCTACATTTCTGATGATTTACATTACCTGTAGTGTTAGTTGTCGTCGTCGACTGCATCATTCAGAGATGCAAGGCTAGCTAACCAGGCACTGATTTATTGCTATTATGTTTAAAACTATGGTCCGGGGCTTCGTTCCTGCACCAGAGCTAGCAAGTTATCTGCTAAGATGACCCATACCCCAGAAGTCCCCATTGGCCCCAAGTCAGAGTAGACCAGAGCCCTAGACTTTTTAGGGGCTAGGCCTCAGAGGTGGGAAAATATAAAGCAACTGTCTAAAACCTGCAATTGAAAAGGCCTATTTAAGTAGCTAGCGAAGTCTTTACTCTTATGAATGGAGTAGCTAGCTAGCTAAATTAATTGTTATATCTTCCTTTACAAAGTACATCAAAGCCATGTCAATTTACTGTCATTCTTTAACAGATGAAGCCTGACACAGATGCCATGGCCCCTCTCAACCTGGGTGACTTGGACTTGACCACAGATGAGTTCATCTTGGATGAGGTGGACAGTAAGTCCTTCAGCATTATTGTCTTTTCAATGAAGTAATGGTCATATCATCTGGTAAAATTTGTGCATAGCCAAATAGTAATTTAGCTAATTAGTTCAGTGTCTTGGATAAATGTAAGAACAGACCTTTTATGGAGATTAAACTAGCTACTTTCCTTTACTTCACCCCCCCCAGTTCACATACAGGCAAATCTTGAAGATGACTTGGTGAAGGAGGCACTGAAAACGGTAAGACCATGGTACCACGGCTGCACCATGCATGACCCTAAACATCAACACATTTCAGTTTTAATTTTATTTTCGGTTAGTTTTCATTTTATAGATTGTATATAAGGCTACGTTCCATCAACGGATGGTTTCCTTTCATCTGAATCTCTGTTTCTTTCAGGGAGTTGACCTCCGGCAATACTCTAAACAAGTGGAGGATGAACTTCAACGGATTGAACAAGCCTCCATCAAAGACTGTATCCATTAATGTCTTGAATGATTGTGTGAAAGAATTAGTGCTTTATTTATGGTAATTCCTGATAGATACAGTAGTTCACCCTGATATGTAATCTTTGACCAAGCTTGTGTCAGATATCAAGGAGAGCCAGAATATTGCCTCTCTGCACAACCAGATCACAGCCTGTGACTCCATACTGGAGGTGAGTGGATGATTTCCTCAATCAAAAGTATCAAGTGGCTTCAGAAGTCCATTCTAAACAGATCAAAATTTTTGCATGTGCAGTTGTTTGAAAGAATGCTTTTGCAATTTCCTGGCAAAAATATGTAACGAAGCCATTGACAAATCTATTTTCTCCCGCCTCTTTCTTGCTCTCTCTCTACCTCCCTCTCTCTCTCTCTATCCCCACCTTTCCCCTCTCTCTCTCTCTATCCCCACCTTTCCCCTCTCTCTCGCTCTATCCCCACCTTTCCCCTCTCTCTCTCTCCAGCGAATGGAGGGCATGCTGAGCGGCTTCCAGAGTGACCTCTCGTCCATCAGCAGTGAGATCCAGACTCTGCAGCAGCAGTCGGTCAGCATGAACATGCGGCTGAAGAACAGGCAGGCCGTACGCAGCCACCTCAGCCAACTGGTGGATGAGCTGGTGGTGCCCGGAGCTATGATCCAGTAAGGGAGTGTGTGTTTTAGTGTTTTATACAGATTTGTAACGATAGATGTACCTGTATGGTTTTAATGGGAGAGCACATGTCATATTGATGTCTGCAACGAGAAATGTACTTGACGGTCTCTATGATGTTGTAAGTGTTCCTACGGGTAAGCATGTGTTCTAAGAACTGTTCCCCACATGTTGTCCGGTCTGCAGGGTAATCTTGGAGAGCCCGGTGACAGAGCAGGAGTTCCTTGAGCAGCTCCATGAGCTCAACAACAAGATCAACTTTGCCAAAGAGCTCAGCTTCAGGGAGACTTTGGCCTGCTCTGACATCCAGGACATTGTGGACCGCCTCAAAATCAAGGTGAAGATACAGGGAGGGAGAGAAATAGAATGGGATGGGAAGAGGAGAAGGAGATATAAGCGAGGAATAATGGTGTGGAAGGTAACGGAGCAAAGATATTGTGTATAAAACTGGCTTTTATTTTGTTCCATAGGCTGTCACAAAGATCCGAGAATTTATCCTGCAGAAGATTTATTCCTTCAGAAAGCCCATGACCAACTATCAAATCCCTCAGAACACCCTCCTCAAGTACAGGTAATGATATAGGCTTATAACAGGCTTCAAAACCTTCCACATGTTTGGATACCTTCAAACAGACTAAAAAGTACCACCACAATCATGTATCTACCAAAATCTTAAATGTTTCTTCGTACTTTAGGTTTTTTTATCAATTCCTCTTGGCAAACGAAAGGACAGTGGCCAAGGAGATCAGGGATGAGTACGTGGACACCATGAGTAAGATCTACTACAGTTACTTCAAGTCGTACAGCGGCAGGCTCCTCAAAGTACAGGTGAGCGAATGGCACAGGTGCTAAGGGAGTGAAGGAGTTAAAATGCCTTCTCTTGGTTTATAGGCTCAATATACAGTACCTTCATTTAGGTTGTCACTGTGAATTGTTCTGGAACAGCTTGCTGCTATAATGTACAGCAAGGGCTATGTTGTGTTTGATGGTACATTTTCAACAGTGTCGAGTATCATATCAGTCAAATTAGCTGATAATATTTAATACTGTTCACATAACATCTTTCTCTGTTGACAGTATGAAGAGGTGGCAGACAAAGATGACTTGATGGGAGTGGAAGACACGGCCAAGAAAGGTTTCTTCTCCAAGCCCTCCCTGAAGAGCAGGAACACCATCTTCACCCTGGGCCAGCGGGGGACCGTGCTGAGCCCTGCCGAGCTGGAGGGGCCCATCCTCATCCCCCACACTGCCCAGAGAGGGGACTGCAGGGTGAGACCACTGGCAGCGCTGTACAACCCAAATCAGACCCTCCAAACTATGCCATGTACTACTGCTTGAGAGTAACAAACATTTTGAATGAAATTAACCTACCTTTTATTATAAGATGTTAAGCACTACTCTGAAATCATTTGAACATGCATAGAGTATAAGGTTGTGAGGTGAAGACACAACGCCAACATCTAGATATCGTTAAGCTGTACTGCTCCAACTCCAATCTGTGCTTCTCTCACTACCTTCTTGTCACCACACACACATCTTAAAGGAATGCACAACGCCACAACTCAGACCACAGATTGACAGTTAAACGCAATGCTTCGCAGAAAAGAATGTGGACTCCAGTTATAATATTAACATTGATGTAGATTATCAAGTCACCCAACCAGCCTTCTTCGTCCTCTCTCAGTATCCCTATGAGACGCTGTTCCGCAGTCAGCACTACGCCCTCTTGGACAACGGCTGTCGAGAGTTCCTCTTCCTGTCTGACTTCTTCATGGTGGCTGGAAATTCTGCGCTGGACCTCTTCAACAGCGTCATGGGAAAGACGCTCAGCTTGTTCCTGGTACGATAAGACTTTTCACCAAAGCATTGCTGTAAAAGAAATCGTGAAGGCATAACACAGCGTTTTTAACAGTGCAGGGCTTCTTTTTGTGAAATGATCATGATGATGCTCTCTTATGATACGACTAACTCTTTCTCTAACGTACCTATACCCACCTTTCCCTCTCATCCTCTTTCCTTTCCCCTGCAGAAGAGCATGTCCACCTATGTGTCGGACTGCTACGACAGCATCGCCGTGTTCCTGTGTATCCACATCATCCTGCGTTTCAGAGCCATCACAAACAAGAGGACCATCCCAGCCCTGGACAAGTTAGTAGTACTCCATCAGCGCAAAAACTCCATACACTTTTAACTTGGAGCATAATGCTATAGACTTATCCTATTTCCTGCAGTATGCTATACACTCACCGGACAGTTTATTAGGTACCCCGTTCACGAAAATGGATCGCTCCTGAAGACAGTGAGCCACATGGCTGTGGCTTGCTATATAAAGCAGGCATACAGGAATCCAGGCATTCAGTTACTGTTTGATTGAACATTAGAATGGGCAAAACGAGTGACCTAAGCGACTTTGAGCGTGGTATGATCGTCGGTGGCAAGCGCGCCGGATCCAGTATCTCAGAAACGGCTGCCCTCCTGGGCTTTTCACTCACGACAGTGTCTAGTGTTTCCCGAGAATGGTGAGACAAACAAAAAACATCCAGTTAGCGGCAGTCCTGTGGACGAAAACAGCTTGTTGACGAGAGTGGTCGAAAGGGAATGGCAAGAATCGTGCAAGCTAACAGGCCACAAATAGACAAATAACGGTACAGCAACACAGTGGTGTGCAGAACGGCATCCCAGAACTCACAACTCGATCCTTGTCACAGATGGGCTACTGCAGCAGACGACCACACTGGGTTCCACTCATATCAGCTAAAAACGAGAAGCAGCGGCTCCAGTGGGCACGCGATCACCAACACTGGACGATTGAGGAGTGTAAAAACATCAGCTGGTCCGACAAATCCCGGTTCGTGTTGTGTCATGCTGATGGCAGAGTCAGGATTTGGCATAAGCAGCATGAGGCCATGGACCCATCCTGCCTGGTACAGGCTGGTGGCGGTAGTGTACTGGTGTGGGATTATTTTCCTGGCATGTGTTAGGTCCCTTGTAGAATCCATCCCACGAGGAATTTAAGCTGTTCTGGAGGCAAAGGGGGGTCTGACCCGGTACTAGATGGGTGTACCTAATAAACTGCTAGAAGTAAAGGGAAAGTCCGAATTGTTAACTTATGATACAGTAGTCTTTTTACTGTATGTACTGTAAAATGTAACGTTTGGGGCCTGACATGCTGATGTCATTTTTTTCATGAAAATGGTCCTGAGTGGCTCAGTTGGTAGAGCATGGCGCTTGCAATGTCAGGGTTGTGGGTTCAATTCCCACGGGGGGACCAGTACAAAAATGTTTGAAAATGTATGCACTCACTACTTTACGCCGTCTGCAAAACGACTAAAACGTCAAATGAAAATCACATATTGACGTCAATGGATTTGATACAGATTTGTTCAATGAAAACACATCTTAACTCAGAATCCACCCTTGATGCTTATGTGACTGTTTCTCCGTGGGTTGCCAGGTACTGGGATGCGGTGCTGGAGCTGCTGTGGCCCAGGTTTGAGCTTATCCTGGAGATGAACATTCAGAGCATCCGCAACACGGATCCTCAAAAACTGGGCGTGCTGGACACCAGACCACACTATGTATGAATACACACACACAGATGTTTTATGTATCATTATCTAATAATCCCAGACAGTTGTTGACACCAGTTGTGTTTCAGATCACACGCAGATATGCAGAGTTCTCTTCTGCCATAGTCAGCATTAACCAGACATTCACCAGCGAGCGAACCCACACCCTCCTTGGCCAACTGCAGGTACACAACTAAACAATAATAAAAACAGTAAGACAGTAGAAATAGTGGGGATCCTACAATAAGCATAAACATTTGATATAGTGCTTTGTGTGATTTGATATAGCTAACACTGGTATTTTCAGGTTGAAGTGGAGAACTTTGTCCTGAAGATGGCTGCAGAGTTCCCTTCACGCAGGGACCAGCTCATCTTCCTCATCAACAACTACGACATGATGCTCAGTGTACTCATGGTGAGAATAACACAAGTTTAAAACCATAAACATGAACGATTCACTTATTTACCCACCTGAAATGACTCCTTCATTCAGTCATTTACATTAAAATGTTAGTCATTTAGCAGACTCTCTTATCCAGAGTGACTTACAGGAGCAATTAGGTGCCTTGCTCAAGGGCACATCAGTAGATTTTTCACCTCGTCGGCTCTGGGATTCGAGCCAGCGACCTTTGGGTTACTGGACCAGTGCTCTTAACCGCTAGGCTGTGTCTTGTGAATGTACAGAATTTAAAGATGTCATGCTGTTTTCCTCTCTTTCTCTCCATATCATAGGAGAGGGCAGCTGATGACAGTAAAGAGGTTGAGGGCTTCCAACAGCTCCTCCAGGCCAGGAGTCAGGTAAACCTGCACAGGGATTCTGGGAAATTGAGTTTTGTCATGTGTGGCAGATTCACAGATAGTCAGTTTACTCAAAGTATTTACTCCAATGAAATCTTTCTCCTTTCATCAGGAGTTTATTGAGGAGATTCTGTCCTCTCCCTTTGGTGGCATGATAGCATTTGTGAAGGAGAGCGAGGCGCTGACGGAGAAAGGGCAGCTGGATAGACTAAAGAATGACGAAGGTGAGTATAGAGAAAAGATGCAGACCCTTTTATAATGGAATTCTTTGCCGAATGTTTTCATGATTATACAGTTGAAGTCGGAAGTTTACATACACTTAGTTTGGAGTCATTAAAACTAGTTTTTCAACCACTCCACGATTTTCTTGTTAACAAACTATAGTTTTGGCAAGTCAGTTAGGACATCTACTTTGTGCATGACACAAGTCATTTTTCCAACAATTGTTTACAGACAGATTATTTCATTTATAATTCACTGTATCACAATTCCAGTGGGTCAGAAGTTTAAATACACTAAGTTGACTGTGCCTTTAAACAGCTTGGAAAATTGCAGAAAATGATGTCATGCTTTAGAAGCTTCTGATAGGCTTATTGACATCATTTGAGTCAATTGGAGGTGTACCTGTGGATGTATTTCAAGGCCTAGCTTCAAACGCAGTGCCTCTTTGGTTGACATCATGGGGAAATCAAAAGAAATCAGCCAAGACCTCAAGAAAAAAAATTGTAGACCTCCACAAGTCTGGTTTATCCTTGGGAGCAATTTCCAAACGCCTGAAGGTACCACGTTCATCTGTACAAACAATAGTACGCAAGTATAAACACCATGGGACCACACAGCCGTCATACCGCTCAGGAAAGGCAGGCGTTCTGTCTCCTAGAGATGAACGTACTTTGGTGCGTGAAGTGTAAATCAATCCCAGAACAACAGCCAAGGACCTTGTGAAGATGCTGGAGGAAACCGGTACAAAAGTATCTATCCACAGTAAAACGAGTCCCATTTCGACATAACCTGAAAGGCAACGGCCTAGCAAGGAAGAAGCCACTGCTCCAAAACCACCATTAAAAGAAACAGACTATGGTTTGCAACTGCACGTGGGGACAAAGATCGTACTTTTTGGAGAAATGTCCTCTGGTCTGATGAAACAAAATAGAACTGTTTGGCCATAATGACCATTGTTATGTTTGGAGGAAAAAGGGGGACGCTTGCAAGCCGAAGAACACCATCCCAACTGTGAAGCACGGGGGTGACAGCATCATGTTGTGGGGGTACTTTGCTGCAGGAGGCACTGGTGTACTTCACAAAATAGATAGCATCACGAGGAAGGAAAATTATGTGGATATATTAAAGCAACATTTCAAGACATCAGTAAGGAAGTTAAAGCTTGGTCGCAAATGGGTCTTCCAAATGGACAATGACCCCAAGCATACTTCCAAAGTTGTGGCAAAATGGCTTAAGGACAACAAAGTCAAGGTATTGGAGTGGCCATCACAAAGCCCTGACCTCAATGCTATAGAAAATTTGTGGGCAGAACTGAAAAGGTGTGTGTGAGAAAGGAGGCCTGCAAATCTGACTCAGTTACACCAGCTCTGTCAGGAGGAATGGGGCAAAATTCACCCAACTTATTGTGGGAAGCTTGTGGAAGGCTACCCAAAAAGTTTGACCCAAGTTAAACCATTTTAAAGGCAATGCTACCAAATACTAATTGAGTGTATGTAAACTTCTGACCCACTGGGAATGTGATGAAAGAAATAAAAGCTGAAATAAATCACTCTACTATTATTCTGACGTTTCACATTCTTAAAATAAAGTGGTGATCCAACTGACCTAAAACGGAATTTTGACTAGGAATAAATGTCAGGAGTTGTGAAAAACTGAGTTAAAATGTATTTGACTAAGGTGTATGTAAACTTCCGACTTCAGCTGTACATATAATTGGTTATGTTTATGATAGAGATACATTTGTTTATGCAAATGCCTGTGCATTTACCAGGGCCAAGATATCCTGTGGTGTGACACAGGGTTCAATAATTGGACCTTTGTTATTCCTAATCTATATCAATGACTTTACTGCTGGGTCTTCTACGGTACTTCCCCTTCTCTTTGCTGATCATACCAATTTGATTTTATCACACAATTTTGATTCACTAATTAATGAGACCAACTCAGGTATGGCCACATTTTCTGAATGGTTCCAGATAAATAAATAATATTTAAATGTTTAAAAAAAATCCTACTTAATTGTATTCACTAGTAAGAATAAGAAATATTGTAAAATAAGAGCCAGAATCTCAATTGGTGGGAATAAAATCCACTAGATCCACATCCACTAGATTCCTTCGATTTATAATTGATGAAAAGTTATCCTGGAAAGATCATATTCAATTTGTCTGTAGCAAAGTACTGAAATCTGTACCAATATCTAATTTACTGTAATATTGTCTGGGCCAGTATATGCCTCCTACCTACACAAATTACTCATAACATCTTCAAGACTAGCCAGCTCCTTTAATTACCTGGCTTTACGACATGAATTTACCCAATTATGCACTTTCGTCTACAAATACTCATACCCCCAGACAGTTTACCAAAACCCTTCAATGGATTCTTCCAGGTTAATTCTGACATCCATCTATATAACACAAGACACTGTGATAACCTTCACCCTCCCCATTGCTGCATCTCACATAGTCAATTCTCTATCAGATACAGAGGTACAATACTCTGGAATTCTTATCTTCACATTGCCAAAATATCATCATCCCTCAATAACTTCAAGTGACGACTGGGGGTCCGCCTGATGAACCAAACTACCCAATAAGCCCCTCTATGTAGCCTAACTCTCACACTCACATGCGCACGGACACACACACACATTGTTTTTGTATACTGAGTATATCATGTACAATTATAATTAATATGCTTTGTTTAAGTGATTGAACACTTTTTATTTTATTTTTTTACTTACATTTGTGATGTGGTTTTCATATCAGCCCTTATGGACTTCCAACCTCATCTGCACACTCTCTTTTTTACCAGTTTTTATCTGTACGGTTTTGTCTTTCACTTCTTTTATTTGGTGCGAATAAATGAAACCTAAGAATGTGCCCGTTTCCACGGTAACCTTCTCTTTACTTCTACTTTTCCTCCTGTCCTGACTCATTGTTTATTTACCTCTACTGTTTGGACCGTTTGTTTCTACTCTCTTGTTTGACTTTCCACCATAACAATTGTCTTACATTTCTCCCACACCTTTTCACACCCATGCCTCCCATCTCTAAACTTATATTGTTTTTTTCTTCCCCCCCTTTTTCCTTCTTTCTTTTCTCTTAGCCCGAATCACCCAGCTGGTCAGGGGTTTCTCCAGCACATGGAAACAGTCTGTGGAGGCTCTGAGTCAGGACGTCATGAGGTCCTTCACCAACTTCAAGAACGGCACTGGCATCATTCAGGTACTGCCCTCAGAGCAAGCACAAACGGATGCACTGGCCGAAAACACGTTCTAAACCAGTAAAATAATTGTATGTAATTAAAGGCTATACAGAACGTTTGCCCCTAGGGGTGCTCTTGAGCCAAAAGGGGTCCCTTAAATCGACAGATATGTAACATTTTTAATATTTAGGCAACCGTGAGCCACGGGCTGTTATTGTTTTTTTTCTTTTAAGCTTATTATTCAACTTTTGACTGCTGTCCTCCTATCCTCCAGGGGGCGCTCACTCAGCTGATCCAGTACTACCATGGCTTCCACAAGGTACTGTCCCAGCCCACCTTTCGCAGCCTGGCCGTGCGCTCTGAGCTCATCAACCTGCACCACCTCATGGTCGAAGTCAAGAAACACAAGCCCAACTTCTAACTGGACACTCCAAGAGTAGACTTAGGAATGATGTGATGGTTTAAATGAAGGAGCTCAAAATCTGACATGGCCTGATTGGAAACAAGTGAAAGAGTATATCCCTTTGCTCGTGACATCACTCCACTGATTTAAAGACTGTATTGCGCGTGGGAACCTGTCGTTTATGATTTGACCAATGTCAATGGGTAAGGTGTTGTGTAAAAGTGCTACCTTTTATTTCATGGGTGCTGGGTTCTTTGTTTTTTCGGGAGGGGATAAAGAGACAGAAATAGGATGAGGGAAGGTTCAGTGGTTATGGGGATTGACAGGAGAGATTATAGAAATCAAAGGCTGTCAGAAGTAACGGGGTAGATGGTCTATTCCATTCAGGGGTGCACGACTCGAGTTGTGCTTGTTTTGGCTTTCGTCTTATCACATAATTTAACAATTACTGGTTTATGCGTGAACTCTCCTGGTTTCCCAAGTATAATCCAGGCTGGTTAAAAGGCAAGGGCAAAAACCACCAAACACTGCGGCCCTCAGAGCTGTGCACCCCTAGTTTATTATGAGTTTGAGAGGGAGGAGCAGGAAAGGGGAGGGATTGGCATCTCCTGGGCCCCTGTTGTGTTCTGATGTGTATACTGTAACTGTAGATGATAACATATTGGAATGTATTAATTTAAGTGTAATATACTTGCAAGGCTGTAAAGGACCATCACATGGCTGTCATTTTCAATGCTTTATTTAACATAAATTAAGATTACATTGCTGTTTTAAATTGAACACCAAAACAACTCACACTTTCATTTGATTGTATGATATACTTTTTTGTGAATATAATGCTCATACAAATGTTGGTTTCATGGCTGTGGCCTTGCCCAGTCATGTGAAATCCATAGATTAGGGCCTGATTGATTTCCTAATATGAACTGTAACTCAGTAAAATCGTTGAAATTGTTGCATGTTGCGTTTATATTTTTGCTCAGTATATATTACTATCATAGAATATTTACAAACACTGAACTTCCAAACTAAACATGGTGCTTTCAGGTTATTTGTACAAATCAAACCCATTAAAGCTAGAATCCTTAAATGAAACAATAACAAAGCAGCCACCCGCCTGTGTTTTGGTAAGAAGATAAGGGATGAGCCTGGAGAAATGTAGCCACTCAAATCCATAGACAGAGCTATGGTGCCAAGGACTGACCATCCATGATATCAAAATTACAGGTTTAACATTTGCATTCTTTACTAACATTGGAGTAAAACAAGCATGTATTTGGGGTTCTGATATATACGTATTCTTCAAGAATTAATGGGTATATCATTCATTTAGCAACTAAGGATTCCAGCTTTAATGATGTGGAGTGAATAAACAACATTTTAGGATGATTTAAAGAGAATGAGTTCATTTCAACTTTTAATTGTTACTGAATTGGATTGACCCAAACTCTGTAGAATACAATAGTAGGCTATACAGTGAGAAATCAATGTGACCGTAGCAGAGAAAAAAAAGGGGCGTCACCCTGAACACAATTGGCCGGTTTTACGGACCCAGATTAAACCTAGTCCTGGACAAACAACCACTTTCGAAAGAGATTCTCCGTTGAGCATGCTTTTTAGTCAAGGACTATAATTAAACTGCGTTCAGGAAACTGGCTCAACCATCTTTTATTTGAGGTAAAAGGTGCACTGGAGCCCACTGCCCAGACTACAACCAACATTTTATTAGCCTTTGTTATATTTAACTTTTGCTTAGCGAGGGGCAAGCACTACGCCACTCTGATTGGCTTACATGGCCCAAGGGTGTCGCAGACTCTACATGTTGAATTGGGGAAGAAGACCACCACACACAACCACACATCAGGTGGTCCCTAACAACATACCAAGGTGACCACATACTGCTTTCAGACAACCATCGGACCAGTATGTCTTCCCTCTATGCCTATAGGCCAAAAATCACTTTCAATGGATGAAAGTGCGTTTTAGTATAGGGGTTTGTTTATTTGGTTCTGGGAAACTAGCCCAAAAGGTTTAAACCTTGTTAGAGATGTTGAATCAGAGGACTGATCAGCAGGACAAAAACAATGAGCAGAGAGGAGGACCTGTAAACAGTCGATTTACCTAGAGAGACGGAGAAGAGAGAGAGAACTTGTTCAAAATGTACTATTATTGTCCATCAGTCTTCTACAGTGTCATGAACTTGGTATACTTGCCTTGAATAAGTCATCTCAATTATTTAATTTACTTCAGTCTCTTACCTACAGGTTTGTCCTGGATGTGGATAATCTTTTGAGTTTTAGCAACTTCTGTGGGATACAAAATGTAAAATGTTAGCAGCGGTTGAATGTGTTTACAGATACATCACAAAAAAATAAGCAAAGTTTACGCATTAGTATTTGAGGTCATTTTATTACCTTCCACTGTGAGTTGCACAGTGCTCACCGAAAGCCCATGGGAATCCAGCACTTTATAAGTCCCAGAGTTGTCCATCCTTAACCCTCTGAGGACCACCACCCCTTCAGCCTCCTCAAGATGACCCCTGTTGACCTTCTCGTCACCCCTCATCCACAGGACCTTCCACTCTGTGCTGTTCCTCCCTTGGAAGACCACTCTCATGGCCTGTGGAGTGTGGAGCTTCAGGACCAGGTCTTCACCCATGCCCATTGACAGCTTGGACTTATGGTCTGGAGACAATAAGGAGAGATGAGGCTAACGAAATAAAACAACTATTTCAGCTCAGGTCTGACCTGTAGATCTATCCTTACCATAGACTGAGAGTTGGACACTCTGGATGAACACCCGCCTTTTCCTCCTTGTCCTGTCAACAAACATGAAGCTCTTGTAAAGCCCCACATCCCCAAACTGCACGTCGCGCAAGATCAGAGAGCAGTCGCCCTCCCAAAGCTTTTCCCCAGGTACCTCCAGCCACCCCTCAAACTCGCTGGCCTGCCACCGTTGCTCCCCGTTCTGCTCAAACACGGGCGCATCGGGTGTCTGCCATTGGACGTGGCAAACTGTGACGTTGTCTAGCTGGGACTTCCATTTGCAAGGAAGGATGGCTTGGCTTCCAACAGGGGAAGAGATGGAGACAGGGCCAGAGGGCAGGGAGGAGGAGGCTGTAGGACAGAGATGGAACAAATGTCTAGAAAATCATATACATTTTTGTTATGTTATTATTATTATTATTATGTACTCAATTAGAACTTGTGGATAGAGTTAATTTATACTCACCAACACAGCCCACAATCCACAGACAATGAAGATGTATAAAATGTCTAAAAAAAAAAGACAGATAAGGGGATTTCATGATATATATACAGTACCAGTACCATGCAATTGTGTTCACTGTCCGTAGCTTATTTCTACCCATACCATAACCCCACCGCCACCATGGGGCACTCTGTTCACAATGTTGACATCAGAAAACCGCTCGCCCCACACCACCCACCTGGGCTGCGGTTGTGATGTCGGTCAGACGTACTGCCAAATTCTCGAAAACAACGTTTTTGGTAGATACATTCAAATTAAATTCTCAGGCAGCAGCTCTGGTGGACATTGCACGCTCCCAAAACACTTGAGACATCCGTGGCATTGTGTTGCGTGACAAAACTGCGGTCTTTTATTGTCCTCAGCAAAAGGCGCAATTGTGTAATGATCATGCTCTTTAATCATCTTATTGATATGCCACACCTGTCAGGTGGATAGATTATCTTGGCAAAGGAGAAACGCTCACTAACAGGGATGTAAACAAACATTTGAGAGAAATAAGCTTTTTTGTGCATATTAAACATTTCTGGGATCTTTTATTTCAGCTCATGAAACATGGGACCAACACTGTCAGCAGCATATCTGTAGACACTTCTGCCACACCTTCATTTATGAAATGGGGGGTGAAAAACATGCTATTCTCATGCTTAAATTCAAGGTCAGAATAGCATAGAGAGAAAAGTGCATGAAAAGGGAATTATGTTCCACTTATGCGTGCATAACTCGGGACGAAATGCACCCCTTGATGCACAGCCATATCATTATATCGTTATATTATTATATAACATCATTATGCAAAAACTGTAAAACAAAAGCCACAATTAGAAAAAAAAGAAATATGTTTTACTTTCATATACTGCAAAATGATCTCAAATATTTGTAAAGTTTAAACCTCACTAGCATATTTGGCACTTGATGTGAAATCAGTTTCGTTTTGCCTCCTGTGGGCGTTTCTAAAATAGAACGATATAGTTTCAATTGAGTCTCTATTGAGACTGGCTGCGAGCCCTGCTCTGAAAACGAAACTTGATGAATATTGCGGTGCTAAGGAACCATGCATCTCATCTAGTAAACAAACTTGTCCACATATGATGACATCCACCAAGAAATGCATACATCTCCTCGTTTAAATGAGTTGCACGATGTGAGCACATAGCCTAGCGCAGCTCAGTGAATTAGAACAGTCAAGAAGCAGTTAAACAGTATCAATCAGACTGCAGATACAAATGCATTTTTTTCTATTTCACTCTAAGAATTCTTTCGATTATGTGCTAAATAATATGCAAATTAAAATTAAATACATATGTGTCTCTTACCGGTCTCGGTTTATGCCATGCATTTTCATTGCAACAGGCTGCTAGTTGGTTGACTCCTTCAGCTTCCAAGTTGTGAGCCTGAGCAGCCGCAGCAAGCAAGGCAGTGCAAGCCCCAGCCGCGTCATCTGAGCTACCAGAAACGAAACCTATGGAAAGAATGTATTTACTAATTACAGAGTATTTCCATTTTAAGTATGGGGAACTTCGCAGGAAACACAACCTAAGCCTTGCAAGCTACATTGTCCAAAACCGCAGCTCAGCCTCAGACGCAAACAATGTCAAATGTGGTGGTCTTTCTCGGGTACATAAGCATTTCCCCATTCAATGCATTACCATATACTGTACCATAGGCTTTCTCTGTAGTACATTCATTAGGGTTGTCTAGTGGTGAATAGACTGTCATCTTCACAGGTGAAATATCGTGCGATTATGGGGAAATGTGTCTACCTGATCATTTTATTTTGTAAGTATATTGATGGATGGTGAGACTGACTGACTGATTGATTGATAGAAAGACAGACATGTAGGTACTGATACTAGATAGATAGATAGATAGATAGATAGATAGATATCAGAGGACGCTAGTGGACGGGGCTACACGAGGACGGGCTCATTGTAATGGCTGGAATGTAATTGACAGAACAGTGTCAATGTGGTTTCCATATGTTTGATACCATTTAATTTACTCCATTCCAGCCATTACAATGAGCACGTCCTCCTATAGTCTCCCACCAGCCGACACTGATAATTTGCAAATGGGTTTAATAAACTATTAAATGTTCTTTTCTAGATGTTTCTGGACTACACTTACTGTCCGCATCAACTGTGGTCCATTTTGTTCAGGCTGGACAAAATGCTTCCCTGTCATGCAACCTCACAAACAGTAAAGAAATAATCTGGTTCCAACTGCTCTCAGAGGAACTTGTTACCCTTATAACTGTTACCAGGCTATCACATTTTCTAAATACTGCAGCAGTTAATGAGGAATACATGGGTCACTTTGACACGAAGGAAAACAACAGTTTGGAGATCATTGTGGTGACAGAAGCAGATTTGGGATTGTACTACTGTGCTGGTCGCTACGATGGGACAGTGCGATTTGGAAAGGGCATCCGTCTGACTTTTGCAGGTATGTTGTTGGTCATCATTATATTAGTCAAATATGTATTTGGCCCAGGCTAAGAAATGCACTAGCTTGTCTTTAGTGTACTGAATAGATACCTTTATAATGAAGTCTCAAAACCTTGCATTACTTAGACAGAGGTCAGGTAACCAGGTGCATAGGGTATTCAGATATATAAATATGGTATGTATGTACTATATACTGAACACAAATATAAACGCAACATGTAAAGGGTTGGTTTCATGAGCTGAAATAAAAGATCCCAGAAATTTTCCATACGCACAAAAAGCTTATTTCTCTCCCATTTTGTGCAGAAATTTGTTTACATCCCTCTTAGTGAGCATTTCTCCTTTGCCAAGACAATCCATCCACCTGACAGGTGTGGCATATCAAGAAGCTGAATAAAGATCATGATCATTACACAGGTGCACTTTGTGCTGAGGACAATAAAAGGCCACTCTAAAATGTGCAGTTTTGCCACACAACACAATGCCACGGATGTCTCAAGTTTTGAGGGAGTGTGAAATTGGCATGGTTACTGAAGGAAGGTCCACCAGAGCTGTTGCCAGAGAATGTAATGTTAATTTTTCTACCATAAGCTGCTGTAACAGTATAACTTTAAACCGTCCCCTCGCCACAAAGGCCACGGCTCTTGCAGAGCAAGGGGAAACCCTACTTAAAGTCTCAGAGCAAGTGACGTAACTGATTGAAATGCTACTAGCGCGTACCCGCTAACTAGCTAGCCATTTCACATCCGTTACACTGCCTCCAACGTCACCTCACAACCTCAGACCACGTGTAACCACGCCAGCCCAGGACCTCCACATCTGGCTTCTTCACCTGCTGGATCGTCTGAGACCAGCCACCCGAACAGCTGATGAAACGGAGGAGTATTTCTGTCTGTAATAAAGCCGTTTTGTGGAGAAAAACAAATTCTGATTGACTAGGTCTGGCTCCCCGGTGGGTGGCCCTGGCTCCCCAGTGGGTAGGCCTGGCTCCAAAGTGGTTGGGCCTATGCCCTCCCAAGTGGTTGCAACCCTGCACAGTCATGTGAAATCCATAGATTAGGGCCTAATACATTTATTTAATTTACTGATTTCCTAATATGAACTGTAACTCAGTAAAATCCTTTAAATTGTTGCATGTTGCGTTTATATTTGTGTTCAGTATATATTCAGATATCTGAATATGTGATTCCATATTACAATAACTTTTCAGGAAAATGTTTGGGATGTTATTCATCATACTGAAAGTGCCCTGTGCAGGTGACCATTATAGAATTAGAATTGGCCATATGGTCAAAAATAAAAAGTCTGGGCCTCCCGGGTGGCGCAGTGGTCTAGGGCACTGCATCGCAGCGCTAGCTGTCCCACCAGAGACTCTGGGATCGCGCCCAGGCTCTGTCGCAGCCGGCCGCGAACGGGAGGTTCGTGGGGCGACGCACAATTGACCTAGCGTCGTCTGGGTTAGGGAGGGTTTGGCTGGTAGGGATATCCTTGTCTCATCGCGCACCAGCGACTCCTGTGGCGGGCCGGGCGCAGTGCGCGCTAACCAAGGTCGCCAGGTGCACGGTGTTTCCTCCGACACATTGGTGCGGCTGGCTTCCGGGTTGGATGCGCAATGTGTTAAGAAGCAGTGCGGCTTGGTTGGGTTGTGTTTCGGAGGACGCATGGCTTTCGACCTTACTAACAATTGGATACCACGAAAAAGGGGATAAAAATGATAAAAAATAAAAGATAAATAAAATAAAAAGTCGATGCTTACATGTTCAGTGTTCCATGTAAGCTTTTCAAGAGAAAAATACTTTGATGTTAAACAGGTGCCACATGAGACCACACGGAGGACCAAAAAAAGACAGTTGACCTTGTGGGTAACATACAGTGCATTCTGAAAGTATTCAGACCGCTTGACTTTTTCCACATTTTGTTACGCCTTATTCTAAAATGGATTAAATACATTTTTCCCTCATCAAGCTACATACAATACCCCATAATGACAAGTCGAAAACCACCTGTGGTAAATTCAATTGATTGGAAATGATTTGTAAAGGCACACACCTGTCTATATAAGGTCACACAGTTGACAGTGCATGTCAGAGCAAAAACCAAGCCCTGAGTTCGAAGGAATTGTCCAAAGAGTTCTGAGACAGGATTTTGTCGAGGCACAGATCTGGGGAAGGGTACCAAAACAATTCTGCAGCATTGAAGGTCCACAAGTACACAGTGGCAACTCTATCATTCATAAGGGAAGAAGTTTGGAACCACCAAGACGCTTCCTAGAGCCGACTGCCCAGCCAATCTAAGCAATCGGGGGAGAAAGGCCTCGGTCAGGGAGGTGACCAAGAACCCGATGGTCACTCTGACAGAGCTCCAGAGTCCCTATGTGGAGATGGGGGAACCTTCCAGAAGGACAACCATCTCTGCAGCACTCTACCAATCAGGCCTTTATGGTAGAGTGGCCAGATGGAAGCCACTCCTCAGTAAAAGGCACATGATAGCCCGCTTGGAGTTTGCCAAAAGGCACCTAAAGACTCAGACCATGAGAAACACGATTCTCTGGTCTGATGAAACCAAGATTGAACTCTTTGGCCTGAATGCCAATCATCACGTCTGGAGGAAACTTGGCACCATCCCTACGGTAAAGCATGGTGGTGACAGCATCATGCTGTGGGGATGTTTTTCAGCAGCAGGGACTGGAAGACTAGTCGGGATCAAGGGAAAGATGAACGGAGCAATGTACAGAGAGATCCTTGATGAGAACCTGCTCCAGAGCTCTCAGGACCTCAAACTGGGGCTAAGACTCGCCTTCCAACAGGACAACAAACCGAAGCACATAGCCAAGACAATGCAGGAGTGGCTTCGGGACAAGTCTCTGAATGTCCTTGAGTGGCCCAGCCATAGCCTGGACTTGAACCTGATCTCTGGGGAGACCTGAAAATAGCTGTGCAGCGACGCTCCCCATCCAACCTGACAGAGCTTGAGAGGATCTGCAGAAAATGATGGGAGAAACTCCCCAAATACAGGTGTGCCAAGCTTGTAGCGTCATACTCAAGAAGACTCAAGGCTGTAATCACTGCCAAAGGTACTTCAAACAAAGTACTAAGTAAAGGTCTGAATACTTCTGTAAATGTGATATTTCAGTTTTTTATTCTTTACACATTTGTAAATGTAAATTGCTTTGTCATTATGGGGTATTGTGTGTAGATGTATTAACAAAAAAGTAACCTTTTTTTAACTAGGCAAGTCAGATTGATCAGGGGGAAAAACAATTTAATCAATTTTAGAATAAGGCTGTAACCTAACAAAATGTGTAAAAATTAAAGAGGTCGTTACCTCCATAAATTGTTAGCCCAGAAAACCTTAAGTGTTATTACATACAGCCGGGAAGATCAATTGGATATCAGAGAGACGTCAACTTACCAGCACAACCAGCACTACGACCAGGAATACGACTTTCCCAACGCGGATCCTTTGTCTGCACCTCCCAGGGCATTTGAACTGATTCCAGAGGCCGACCCAAAACAACGTCGCCGGAGAAGAGGGTGCCGAAGCGGTCTTCTAGTGAGCCTTTGGAGGCGCGCACACCACCCACCGCTTCCGAGTATATTACTCGCTAATGTCTAGTCCCTAGTTAACAAAGTCGACGAAATCAGGGCAAGAGTTGCTTTCACAGAGACATGGCTAGCTTGGGATATGCTGTCGGAGTCGATACAGCCAACAGGATTTTCAGTGCATCACGCCGACAGGAATAAACATCTCTCCGGTAAGAAGAAGGGCGAGGGTGTATGTTTCATGATTAACGACTCGTGGTGTAATCTTAAACAACATACAGGAACTCAAGTCCTTTTGTTCACCCAACTAGAATTCCAGACAATCATGGATTACAAACAGAACACCAGCCCCATCGCGGACATTGACATCCTGCTTCCAGACAAACTAAACACCTTCTTTGCCCACTTTGAGGACAATACAGTGCCACTCACGCGGCCCACTACCAAAGACTGTGTGCTCTCCTCCGTGGCCAACGTGAGTAAAACATTTAAACGTGTTAACCCTCGCAATGCCTCAGAGCATGCGCAGACCAGCTGGTGTGTTTACGGACATATTCAATCAATCCCTATCCCAGTCTGCTGTCCCCACATGCTTCAAGATGGCCACCATTGTTCCTGTTCCCAAGAAAGCAAAGGTAACTGAAATAAATGACTATTGCCCCGTAGCACTCACTTTTGTCATCATGAAGTGCTTTGAGAGACTAGTCAAGGATCATATCACCTCCACCCTACCTGTCACCCTAGACCCACTTCAATTTGCTTACCGCCCCAATAGGTCCACAGACGATGCAATCGCCATCACACTGCACACTGGCCTATCCCATCTGGACAAGAGGAATACCTATTTAAGAATGCTGTTCATTGACTACAGCTCAGCATTCAACACCATAGTACCCTCCAAACTCATCATTAAGCTTGAGACCCCGGGTCTCGACCCCGCCCTGTGCAACTGGGTACTGGACTTCCTGACGGGCCGCCCCCAGGTGGTGAAGGTAGGAAACAACATCTCCACTCCGCTGATCCTCAACACTAGGGCCCCACAAGGGTGCGTTCTCAGCACCCTCCTGTACTCCCTGTTCAACCACGACTGCGTGGCCATGCACGCCTCCAACTCAATCATCAAGTTTGCAGACGACACAACAGTAGTAGGCCTGATTACCAACAACGGCGAGACAGCCTACAGGGAGGAGGGGAAGGCTCTCGGAATGTGGTGTCAGGAAAATAACCTCCCACTCAATGTCAGCAAGACAAAAGAGATGATCATGGACTTCAGGAAACAGCAAAGGGAGCACCCCCCTATCCACATCGACAGTGGCAGTGGCAGTGGAGAAGGTGGAAAGTTTTAAGTTCCTCGGTGTACATATCACCGACAAACTGAAATGGTCCACCCACACAGACAGTGTGGTGAAGAAGGCGCAACACCGCCTCTTCAACCTCAAGAGGCTGAATAAATGTGGCTTGTCATCGAAAACCCTCACTAACGTTTACAGGTGCACAATTGAGAGCATCCTGTCGGGCTGTATCACCGCCTAGTATGGCAACTGCACCACCCACAACCACAGGGCTCTCCAGAGGGTGGTGAGGTCTGCACAACATATCACCAGGGCAAACTATCTGTGTAACGGCTTACCTCCTCCTCTTCATCAGAAGAGGAGGAGCAGGGATCGAACCAAAATGCAGCGGAGTTTGTAGACATGATTTATTAACAAAAACACGAACACGACTAATACACTAACAAAACAAATAAACGGTGTAGACAGATCTGAACGACGGACTCACATAAACCACGAGAACGCACGAACAGGGAAAAAAGCCTACACATAAATGACACTGAACAAACAAACCGAAACCAGTCCCGTGTGGCGCAACGACATACACAAACACAGGAGACAATCACCCACCACGAACACTGTGAAAACACCTACCTAAATATGACTCTTAATTAGAGGAACGCCAAACACCTGCCTCTAATTAAGAGCCATACCAGGCAACCCATAAACCAACATAGAAACAGAAAACATAGAATGCCCACCCAAACTCACGTCCTGACCAACTAACACATATAACAAACTAACAGAAATAGGTCAGGAACGTGACATAACCCCCCCCATAAGGTGCGAACTCCGGGCGCACCAGCACAAAGTCTAGGGGAGGGTCTGGGTGGGCATCTGACCACGGTGGTGGCTCAGGCTCCGGGCGAGGTCCCCACCCCACCATAGTCAATCCCAGCTTCCATCTCCCCCTATGAATGTCCACCCTCATCTTACCCCCACAAAATCCTCTTGGTAACATCAACAACAGGGGCAGCACCGGGACAGAGGGATAGATCAAGACAGAGGGATAGATCAGGATATAGAGGTAGCTCAGGATAGAGAGGGAGATCAGGACAGAGGGGCAACTCCGGACTGAAAGGCAGCTCCGGACAGAGAGACAGCTCTGGACTGAGGGGCAGTTCTGGGTAAACAGCCGCTCCGGGCTAAGGGACAGCTCATGACTGGCTAACGGCTCTGGACGCTCATGGCTGGCTGACGGCTCTCGACGCTCATGGCTGGCTGACGGCTCTCGACGCTCATGGCTCGCTGACGGCTCTGGACGCTCATGGCTCGCTGACGGCTCTGGACGCTCATGGCTGGCTGAAGGCTCTGGCAGATCCTGTCTGGTTGGCGGCTCTGGCAGATCCTGTCTGGTTGGCGGCTCTGGCAGATCCTGTCTGGTTGGCGGCTCTGGCAGATCCTGTCTGGTTGGCGGCTCTGGCAGATCCTGTCTGGTTGGCGGCTCTGGCAGATCCTGACTGACGACTGGCTCTAGCGGCTCCTGACTGACTATCGGCTCTGACGGCTCGGGACAGACGGGCGGCTCTAATGGCTCGGGACAGACGGATGGCTCAGACGGCGCTGGGGAGACGGATGGCTCAGACGGCGCTGGGGAGACGGATGGCTCAGACGGCGCTGGGGAGACGGATGGCTCAGATGGCGCTGCGGAGACGGATGGCTCAGACTGCACCTGTCTGGCGGAAGGCTCTGGCTGCTCCTGTCTGGCGGAAGGCTCTGTAGGCTCATGGCAGACGGGCAGCTTTGCAGGCTCATGGCAGACAGGCAGTTCATGCACCGTTGGGCAGACGGCAGACTCTGGCCGGCTGGGACGCACTGTAGGCTTGGTGCGTGGTGCCGGAACTGGAGGCACCTGACTGAAGACACGCACTTCAAGCCTAGTGCGGGGAGCAGGGACAGGACACACTGACCTCTCGAAGCGCACTATATTCCTGGTGCGTGGTACCGGACTGAGGGCACGCACCTCAGGACGAGTGCGGGGAAAAACAGTGTGCACAGGACTTAGGAGACGCACATGTGGCTTAGTGCGCGGTGCCGGAACTGGAGGCACTAGGCTGGAGACACGCACCATAGGGAGAGCGCGTGGAGGAGGCACAGGGCTCTGAAAACGCACTGGAAGCCTGGTGCGTGGTGTAGGCACTGGTGGTACTGGGCTGGGGCGGGGAGGTAGTGCCGGAAATACCGGACCGTGAAGGCGTACTGGCTCCCTTGAGCACCGAGCCTGCCCAACCTTACCTGGTTGAATGCTCCCCGTCGCCCGACCAGTGCGGGGAGACGCACTGGAGACCAGACGCGTTGAGCCGGCCTCATGACACCTGGCTCAATGCCCAATCTAGCCCTACCAGTGCGGGGAGGTGGAATAACCCGCACTGGGCTATGCACTCGTACAGGAGACACCGTGCGCTCTACTGCGTAACACGGCGCCTGCCCGTACTCCCGCTCTCCACGGTAAGCCTGGGAAGTGGGCGCAGGTCTCCTACCTGCCCTTGGCCCACTACCTCTTAGCCTCCCCCCCCCAATAAATTTTTGGGGTCTCCTCTCGGGCTTCCAGCCACGTCTCCTTGCTGCCTCCTCATACCAACGCTCTTGGGCTCTCGCTGCCTCCATCTCCTCACGAGCGCGGCGATATTCTCCCGACTGTGCCCATGGACCTTTCCCGTCCAATATTTCCTCCCAAGTCCATGATACCTGTGTAGAATCCTGCTCGACTTCGCGCCGCTTGGTTCTGGATCGGTGGGTGATTCTGTAACGGCTTACCTCCTCCTCTTCATCAGAAGAGGAGGAGCAGGGATCGAACCAAAATGCAGCGGAGTTTGTAGACATGATTTATTAACAAAAACACGAACACGACTAATACACTAACAAAACAAATAAACGGTGTAGACAGATCTGAACGACGGACTCACATAAACCACGAGAACGCACGAACAGGGAAAAAAACCTACACATAAATGACACTGAACAAACAAACCGAAACCAGTCCCGTGTGGCGCAACGACATACACAAACACAGGAGACAATCACCCACCACGAACACTGTGAAAACACCTACCTAAATATGACTCTTAATTAGAGGAACGCCAAACACCTGCCTCTAATTAAGAGCCATACCAGGCAACCCATAAACCAACATAGAAACAGAAAACATAGAATGCCCACCCAAACTCACGTCCTGACCAACTAACACATATAACAAACTAACAGAAATAGGTCAGGAACGTGACAATCTGCCCTCCAGGACACCTACAACACCCGATGTTAGAGGAAGGCAAAAAAGATCATCGAGGACAATAACCACCCGAGCCACTGCCTGTTCAACCCGCTTCTATCCAGAAGGCGAGGTCAGGATGCCTACTTACAGACTTGATATCATTGGCCACTTTAATAAATGGAACACTAGTCACTTTAATAACGCCACTTTAAGAATGTTTACATATCTCGCATTACTCATCTCATATGTATATAATGTATACTGTATCCTACACTATCTATCGCATCTTAGCCGCTCTGTCACTGCTCATCCATATATTTTTATATTTATATATTCTTATCCCATTCCTTTACTAGATTGTGTGTATTGGGTTTTGTTGTGGAATTGTTGATATTACTGCTGCACTTTCAGATCTAGAAGCATAAGCATTTCGCTACACTCGCAATAACATCTGCTAACCATGTGTATGTGACCAATAAAATTTGATTTGATTTGTTTGAGGTTTCTGTTTCTGCTCAGCTATCCTCCCACAGGAACCCTAGCCCTGGGCTGGTGTGTGTTAACTGCTGTGTGGTTTGTGTTCCAGACGCAGAGGTGACAGAGAGGGAATTGGTGTCGTGTTGGACTCTCCTGGCCTGTGTTGCCCCAGTCTCAGTTTTGTTTGGCACCCTCTGTCTCTTTGGACTCTGTTTCCAGTCAGGTGAGCTTGCCGCAATTCCTTGGCTTGCCGCCCTATATTTATTGAGGAAAGTTTGCACTTATTTCTCATCAGTGCATCAAACAGAAGCATATGTTATTGCTGCCAAAGGAGGGTCAACCAGTTATTAAATCCAAGGGTTCAAATACTTTTCCCACCCTGCACTGTGAATGTTTACACGGTGTGTTCAATAAAGACATGAAAATGTATAATTGTTTGTGTTATTAGTTTAAGCAGACTGTGTTTGTCTATTGTTGTGACCTAGATGAAGATCAGATCAAATTTTATGACCAATTTATGCTTTAAGGGTTCACATACTTTCTTACCACTGTATATTATTTTAGAGAAAGAGATTTTGTTTAGCAAGTAATACCAAAATTCTTAAAAAGACAGTAGTCAAAATGATTGGCACCCCTGTTTTCAGTACTCCATCACCCTCCCCTTGCGAGCATAACGACACTGAGCCTTTTTCTAAAATATTTATCCGATTGGAGAACACATCAGGAGGAATCTTAGACCATTCCTCCATACAGAATCTTTCCAGATCCTTGATATCCTTCGTCTGCGCTTATGGACTGCCCTCTTCAATTCAAATCACAGGTTTTCAATGGGGTTCAAGTCCGGAGACTGAGATGGCCATGGAAAAATGTTGATTTGTGGTCAATTAACCATTTCTTTGAGGATTTTGATGTGTGCTTGAGGTTATTGTCCTGCTGGAAGATCCACTTGCAGCCAAGTGTCAGCCTCCTGGCAGAGGCAACCAAGTTTTTGGCTAAAATGTCCTGGTACTTGGTAAAGGTTATGATGCCGTTGACCTTAACCTAACGCGAAGCCAGCGCCATTTGGACTTATATCCCCTTTAAAACATCATCTGAACTACAGAGGTCTGGATCCCATTGGATAAGTATATTTCTTTTGCATCCGTTGGTACCAACCATTAGTCTGTGTGATTTACGGGGGCTGAGCTAGATCGGTGTTTGTGAGACAATGGCGGATCCCGAAGGGGTTCAGGGCCGGGTCTTTTTACAAAAACGTCTATATAGTCAGAATGGTTTGGGCTAGAAACTATTAAAAGCTCTCTGATATCTGCTATGTTTTGCTCTATGATGTTCACAAGCTTCACAAGAGTCGTTAGAAGGTATGTCACGATCGTCTATTGCTGAGAGAGAGGACCAAGGCGCAGCGTGTGCAAAATACATTCTCTTTTATTTAGAGAAAGGAAAAACACGAAACGAACACTGAATACAAACTAAACAAAACAACAAACGACCGTGAAGCTAAATGACGTAAGTGCAATGACAAGCAACAAACGTTCAACATAGACAATTACCCACAAAACCCCAATGCCTATGACTGCCTTAAATATGGCTCTCAATTAGAGACAATTGAACCACAGCTGCCTCTAATTGAGAACCAATCTAGGCAGCCATAGACATAAAAACACCTAGACAAGACACTGACCCAATTACCATACAAAACCCCTAGAAAATACAAAAACACATACATTCCCCATGTCACACCCTGACCTAACTAAAATAATAAAGAAAACAAAGAATACTAAGGCCAGGGCGTGACAGTACCCCCCCCCCCCCCCAAAGGTGCGGACTCCGGCCGCACAACCTGACATTGAAGGGGAGGGTCCGGGGTGGGCCTTATTATGGCGGTGGCTCGGGTGCGGGACGTGGCCCCCACTCCACCATTGTCAATACCCGCTTTGGTGGCGCCTCTGGAGCGGCGACCCTTGTAGCAAGTCCCGGACTGAAGACCATCCCAGAGGGCGCCACCGGACGGATGGGTAGCTCCGGACTGAGGGGTAGCTCCGGACTGAGGGGTAGCTCCGGACTGAGGGGTAGCTCCGGACTGAGGGACGGCAGCTCCGGACTGAGGGACGGCAGCTCCGGACTGAGGGACGGCAGCTCCGGACTGAGGGACTGCAGCTCCGGACTGAGGGACTGCAGCTCATGGCTGGCTGACGGATCTGGCAGCTCATGGCTGGCTGACGGATCTGGCAGCTCATGGCTGGCTGACGGATCTGGCAGCTCATGGCTGGCTGACGGATCTGGCAGCTCATGGCTGGCTGACGGATCTGGCAGCTCATGGCTGGCTGACGGATCTGGCTGCTCATGGCTGGCTGACGGATCTGGCTGCTCATGGCTGGCTGACGGATCTGGCTGCTCATGGCTGGCTGACGGATCTGGCTGCTCATGGCTGGCTGACGGATCCGGCTGCTCATGGCTGGCTGACGGCTCCGGCTGATCCTGTCTGGCGGACGGCTCGGGCTGATCCTGTCTGGCGGACGGCTCTGGCTGATCCTGTCTGGCGGACGGCTCTGGCTGATCCTGTCTGGCGGACGGCTCGGGCTGATCCTGTCTGGCGGACGGCTCTGGCTGATCCTGTCTGGCGGACGGCTCTGGCTGATCCTGTCTGGCGGACGGCTCTGGCTGATCCTGTCTGGCGGACGGCTCTGGCTGATCCTGTCTGGCGGACGGCTCTAGCGACTCGGGACAGACGGGCGGCTCTGACGGCTCGGGACAGACGGGCAGCTCAGACGGTGCTTGGCAGACGGGCAGCTCAGACGGTGCTTGGCAGACGGGCAGCTCAGACGGTGCTTGGCAGACGGGCAGCTCAGACGGTGCTTGGTAGACGGGCAGCTCAGACGGTGCTTGGCAGACGGGCAGCTCAGACGGTGCTTGGCAGACGGGCAGCTCAGACGGTGCTTGGCAGACGGGCAGCTCAGACGGTGCTTGGCAGACGGGCAGCTCAGACGGTGCTTGGTAGACGGGCAGCTCAGACGGTGCTTGGCAGACGGGCAGCTCAGACGGTGCTTGGCAGACGGGCAGCTCAGACGGTGCTTGGTAGACGGGCAGCTCAGACGGTGCTTGACGGGCAGCTCAGACGGTGCTTGGCAGACGGGCAGCTCAGACGGTGCTTGGCAGACGGGCAACTCAGACGGTGCTTGGCAGACGGGCAGCTCAGACGGTGCTTGGCAGACGGGCAGCTCAGACGGTGCTTGGCAGACGGGCAGCTCAGACGGTGCTTGGCAGACGGGCAGCTCAGACGGTGCTTGGCAGACGGGCAGCTCAGACGGTGCTTGGCAGACGGGCAGCTCTGACGGTGCTTGGCAGACGGGCAGCTCTGGCCGGCTGAGGCACACTGTATGCCTGGTGCGTGGTGCCGGAACTGGAGGTACCGGGCTAAGGACACGCACCTTCAGGCTAGTGCGGGGAGAAGGAACAGGGCATACTGGACCCTGGAGACGCACATTAGGCCTAGTGCGTTGTGCCGGCACTGGTGGTACCGGGCTGGGGACACGCATCTCAGGGCTAGTGCGGGGAGCAGCAACAGGACGCACAGGACTCTGGGGACACACAGGAGGCTTGGTGCGTGGTGTAGGCACTGGTGGTAATGGGCTGGAGACACGCACCATAGGGCTAGTGCGTGGAGGAGGAACAGGGCTCTGGAGACGCACAGGAAGCCTGGTGCGTGGTGTAGGCACTGGTGGTACTGGGCTGGGGCGGGGAGGTGGCGCCGGAAATACTGGACCGTGCAGGCGTACTGGCTCCCTTGAGCACTGAGCCTGTCCAACCTTACCTGGTTGTATGCTCCCAGTCGCCCGACCAGTGCGGGGAGGTGGAATAACCCGCACCGGGCTATGTAGGCGAACCGGGGACACCATGCGTAAGGCTGGTGCCATGTAAGCCGGCCCGAGGAGACGACGCGTTGAGCCGGCTTCATGGCACCTGGCTCAATACTCAATCTAGCCCGGCAGATACGAGGAGCTGGTATGTACCGCACCGGGCTATGCACACATACAGGAGACACCATGCGCTCTACTGCGTAACACGGTGTCTGCCCGTACTCTCGCTCTCCACGGTAAGTACAGGGAGTAGGCGCAGGTCTCCTACCTGACTTCGCCACACTCCCTTTTAGCCCCCCCCCCCCCCCAAGACATTTTTTGGGCTGACTCACAGGCTTCCTACCGCGTCTTCGTGCTGCCTCCATTCGCCGGTATCCCTCCTCGCACTGCGCCAGAGGATCCCAGGCGGGCTCCGGCACTCGCCCTGGGTCGATCGCCCACCTGTCGATCTCCTCCCACGTAGTGTAGCCCATATCCTGCTCCCTTTGCCATAAATCCTGTGTGTATTGCTCCTGTTGCCGCTTGACACGCCGCTTGGTCCGATTCTGGTGGGTAATTCTGTCACGATCGTCTATGGGTGAGAGAGAGGACCAAGGCACAGCGTGTGCAAAATACATTCTCTTTTATTTAGAGAAAGGAAAAACACGAAACGAACACTGAATACAAACTAAACAAAACAACAAACGACCGTGAAGCTAAATGACGTAAGTGCAATGACAAGCAACAAACGTTCAACATAGACAATTACCCACAAAACCCCAATGCCTATGACTGCCTTAAATATGGCTCTCAATTAGAGACAATGAACCACAGCTGCCTCTAATTGAGAACCAATCTAGGCAGCCATAGACATAAAAACACCTAGACAAGACACTGACCCAATTACCATACAAAACCCCTAGAAAATACAAAAACACATACATTCCCCATGTCACACCCTGACCTAACTAAAATAATAAAGAAAACAAAGAATACTAAGGCCAGGGCGTGACAAGGTAAGGGTTTCTTCTAGATGGAAGATCATAGGAAATACAAGGCCATAGTGTCTATAATACTGTAATAAGCTCACATAGTTGCTGTCACAAACCCCAACCTTCACACAGTTCTGACTGAGTAGTTGGATATTTATTTACCACTGAGCAAACCATTTCTGTACTTACAGCATTTATATAAATATATTTTTTATCAGGTTTTTGCTTTGGCTGACCAATTTTTTAAAAATTGACATTTCTCGGGTCAGCCCGTCAAGAGGTCCAGGATCCAGTTGCAGAGGGAGGTGTTTAGTCCCAGGGTCCTTAGCTTAGTGATGAGCTGTAGTCAATGAACAGCATTCTCAAGTGGGTGTTCCTTTTGTCCAGGTGGGAAAGGGCAGCGTGGAGTGCAACTGAGATTGCGTCATCTGTGGATCTGATGGGGCGGTATGCAAACTGGAGTGGGTCTAGGGTCTGCCATTCTCCTTCGACCTCTCTCATCAAAGAGCTGTTTTTGCCCACAGGACTGCCGCTGACTGGATGTTTTTGTTTCTTGCACCGTTCTCATTTAACCTTAGACACGTTCATGCGTGAAAAGCCCAGGAGGGCGGCCGTTTCTAAGATACTGCATCTGTCGTGCCTGGCACCAACAATCATACCACGCTCAAAGTCGCTTAGGTCACTTGTTTTGCCCATTCTAACATTCAAATGAACAGTAACTGAATGCCTCGATTCCTGTATGCCTGCTTTATATAGCAAGCCACGGCCATGTGACTCACTGTCTGTAGGAGCGATCCATTCTCGTGAATGGGTGGTGTACCTAATAAACTGTCCGGTGATTATAGACTGGATATACACAAGTGTACGAAACATTATGAACACCTGCTCTTTCCATTACATACTGATCAGGTGAATCCAGATGAAAACAATCCCTTATTGATGTCACTTGTTAAATACACTTCAAACAGTGCTGATGAAGGGGAGGAGACAGGTTAAGTAAGGATTTCTAAGCCTTGAGACATGAATTGTGTATATGTGTCATTCAGAGAGTGAATGGGCATGACAAAACGATTTAAGTGCCTTTGAACGTGGTATGGTAGTACGTGCCAGGCACACCAGTTTGTGTCAAGAACTGCAACGCCGCTGGGTTTTTCCACATTCAAGAGTTTGCCGTGTGTATCAAGCACTGGACACCTCTCAAAGGACATCCAGTCATTTTGACACAACTAAAAGAAATAAAAGATCCCAGAAATGTTCCATGTGCACAAAATGCTTATTTCTCTCAAATTTTGTGCACAAATTTGTTAAGATCCCTGTTTGTGACCATTTCTCCTTCGCCAATATAATCCATCCACCTGATAGGTGTGGCATATCCAGGAGCTGATTAAACAGCATGTTTTGTCACACAACACAATGCCAGAGATGTCTCAAGTTTTGAAGAAGCGTGCAATTGGCATGCTGACTGAAGGAATGTCCACCAGAGCTCTTGCCAGATAATTGAATGTTAATTTCTCTACCATAAGCCGCCTATAACAACGTTTTAGAGAATGTGGCAGTATGTCCAACTGGCCTCACAACCGCAGATCACTTGTAACTACGCCAGACCAGTGTCTCCACATCCGGCTTCTTCACCTGCGGGAGCGTCTGAGACCAGCCACCGGACAACTGATGAAACTGTGGTTTGCACAACTGAAGAATATCTGCACAACTGTCAGAAACCGTCTCAGGGAAGTTCATCTCCGTGCTCACCAGAGTCTTGACCTGACTGCAGGTAACCAACGTCAGTGTGCATATGCTCACCTTCGATGTCCACTAGCACGCTGGAGAAGTTTAATCTTCAAGGATGAACCCCGGTTTGGGCAGGCATAAGCTACGGACAACGAACACAATTGCATTTTATCGATGGCAATTTGAATCCACAGGGATGCCGTGATGAGATCCTGAGGCCCATTGTCATGCCATTCATCCACCGCCATCACCTAATGTTTCAGCATGATAATGCACGGCCCCATGTCGCAAAGATCTCTACACAATTCCTGGAAGCTGAAAATGTCCCAGTTCTTCCATGACATGCATACTCACCAGACCTGTCACCCATTGAGCTTGTTTGGGATGCTCTGGATCGGTGTGTTCCAGTACCCGCCAATTTCCAACCTTCGCCCAGCCATTTAAGAGGAGTGGGACAACATTCCAAAGGCCACAATTAATAGCCTGATCAACTCTATGTGAAGGCAATTGTGGCTAGTGGGGGTCTACTTTGATATTGTTGCGTTTATATTTTTGTTCAGTGTAGATTAATGATAAAGACACTAACAAACTATCATGAGGTTAATTGTTCATATAAGTCAACAAATGGAAAAGGTATACCACAAGAATACCACTAGGCAGCATTGTCCAATATTGGTGCTGTATAGATGCTGTGACTAGAGCTTTTCAATTGTGAAGTTATATGTACTTAAAAAGCACACTTTTACCAAAATAACTGGTTTAAAAAATGTGGTTAGATAAGGTGGGGTCACTGGAAATAAAGTATAATGTAAATAAAAAATGCACTCCTCTTTTAGGTAATTTTATTACCCTTTTTTTTATTTATTTTTTATTTTTTTTTATTTTTTTTTATCCCATTTTCTCCCCAATTTTCGTGGTATCCAATCGCTAGTAATTACTACCTTGTCTCATCGCTACAACTCCCGTACGGGCTCGGGAGAGACGAAGGTCGAAAGCCATGCGTTCTCCGAAGCACAACCCAACCAGCCGTACTGCTTCTTAACACAGCGCGCCTCCAACCCGGAAGCCAGCCGCACCAATGTGTCGGAGGAAACACTGTGTACCTGGCCCCCTTGGTTGGCGCGTACTGCGCCCGGCACGCCACAGGAGTCGCTGGAGCGCGATGAGACAAGGATATCCCTACCGGCCAAACCCTCCCTAACCCGGACGACGCTAGCCCAATTGTGCGTCGCCCCACGGACCTCCCGGTCGCGGCCGGCTGCGACAGAGCCTGGGCGCGAACCCAGAGACTCTGGTGGCGCAGTTAGCACTGCGATGCAGTGCCCTAGACCACTGCGCCACCCGGGAGGCCCAATTTTATTACCCTTGAACACACATCCATAATAATAGCCTATCAGGTAAAGGCTATATTTACACTGGAAAAAAACGAAATCTTATGACTACAATAAATAAACCTGGTTACTTAGTTGATATAGAAATGTACAGTATTGATCTGATGATACATCTCATTTTCTGATCAACCTATTTACTTATCTTTCAAACATTGTCTTAATGGATTACAACACTTCCTTAAGCAGCAGACCATAAGGGTGGGTGGAGTTTTCCACAATAGCTTTCTCTTGAACCGGAGATGATTCCTCAGGCACATAGACCAGCCAGTAACTCTCTCCTTTTCTGGGGGTTGATCCTATTCTGTAGCACCACCTTGTAGGTTTTGTTATCAACTTTGGACGTGAATCTCTGGGAGAACTACTCAGCTATGTTAATGTCCGGTGTTGAGTAGACTCCTCTTCCTAAAGTAGCACCAGCTCATCATTCCTGATGATGCCCTGGGATCCGTCCATAGCAGGTCTGTAGAAGGACACTGGCCAGTCCTCGTCTCCGGTCCCCAACGATACATCGCTATCCCTGTATTTGTTAAAAACCTTCAGGGCAATGCGGTTCCAGCCACAGGGTCTGACGTACAGCTCCTTTCCCCTGAGTAAACACTGTTTCCCCATCCTTAACATTTGTAAAGTCGTAGTCATACCGAGAATCAAGGAACTCATTCACGTTCACAGAAACAGTGATTTGTGGAATGGAAAAGCATCTGGTAAAGCTAAGGTGCGTGGTAAAGAAAATGTCCCCAAACTTGGGTATTCCAGCTCTGGAAGGCCCTCTTGTGAGTTGAACTCCTTTAGTAAGACAACATTGACAAAGTCCGTGGTGTTAGTGAAAGTGTTCCCGTGGTGTTAGTGAAAGTGTTCCCGTGGTGTTAGTGAAAGTGTTCCCGTGGTGTTAGTGAAAGTGTTCCTGTGGTGTTAGTGAAAGTGTTCCCGTTCCACCTTGCAACCCGAGACAGTCAACAGATCCTCCAAGATAAGATTTACGTTTGGCATAGTGAGAGCAAGAAGGCAGAAAAACTCGTAAATCTGAATGAAAAAATCCTTCCCCGTGTGTGATAAGCACAATGGTGTGTGCTCTTGTACTTTCTATACATAGACTGTGCTGTGGAGTGTCATTTTAACTTTACATCCACTTTCTGCTGCAGTGACAAGAAAAGCAAGTAAGACAGTGTATTGTAAACATCGAAAGATAATGTACAGATCTTGGTAATCCCCATTCTTGCTTTGGTTGAATGGTAAATGTAAACACAATCAAACAGTTAATACTTTGAACGTATCTCAAGTTTGACAAGTTTACTTAAAGACACATCATACTCCAAAACCAAAGTTAGTCTTTTGCAAATCTGCAGTTGATTCATACATTTTTTGACTTTCAAAAGTAATAATATGTACCCATTGATTCTTGAAGAATATCACCTATAAATGCCTCATGAGCTTAGTTCAACTGTCCTACCCCATCAAAACTCCAAATATAAGATTGTTTTACTCCAATGTTTGTAAACACTGTAATTGTAAACAAACCCTGTATATCCTCAAAACATGATTAAAACTATAATTTGATCTCATGGATGGTCAGTCCTTGCATCCATAGTTCTGTCTATGAATTTGAGAGTGGTTCCATCTCTCCAGACCAATTGCTCACCTATTTACCAAAGCAATGGTGGGGTTACCTTTTTCTTATTGTTTGAACTGCAGATTGCCCCTTTAAAACTAAATTGTTCCCTCTTTCAGGTAAATCAAAATGTTTGTGCAACACCTGTGTGAACAGGAATTCAAGTCTCAAGGTAAAAGTACTTCTGTAAATGATTGAAGTCATAATTGATAGGACTAAACCTTATCTAACTGTAAATGTATGCCTGAGAGGTTTGGATGGCATGATGTTAATATTTAATCTCTAATCATGATAAATATGTTTTTCATAGGAAGTGGATCTGCACTATGCCAGTCTGAAGAACATTGGTAATGCCCGCCCCACTGCTCAGGGAGTGCCAGGATTGTCCGAGGGGGATGTCACCTATGCAACAGTGGCCCAATGTGTTCATACAGGCACATGATACATCACATGTACTTCTGACATGGTTCTTTGAATATCCATTCTTGATGGAAATAAGATTGTATTTTGATTCGTGCATGTATGTGTGTCTCTGTAAATGTTGAAAAGGCTAATGTAATAATTATTGTTATTGTTCTCCAAAGAATCTCAATAAAAACATTTTAAGGCAACAGGATATAGAATTAGTTGGATAAAATAATAATATCTTGGGTATCTTGAAAGACGCAAATAAATGTACTATATTATTAAAGAGCAACCTTTGTAAAATGTAGTCGTATTGTAATACAACTAAATAAAATACGAACGGTCTGGTTAAGGAGTCAATTGGTCAAATCAATGTGTTACTCTCTTCAAACCCTGGAATGCTGGTCTAGCAGTGACCACAGCGGAATAGATGACGTGATGCTGGTCTCCCTGTACCCTCGATCTTTCCCTCCAGTTCTGCCGCCCCAGAGATGCAAACTGAACCTCACTGTCTTCCACATGAGAAGGGCCCTGAGACACAGACATTCATTTCAGCAAGGCTTTCAGTTAGCAGTGAGATGTATTCATTTGTACTCACTTCTTCCCCATCACCCTGTGTGATCTCAGACCCTATAAGACAAAATATGAAACAATCACTTGTTTACAATGAGAGCAATAGTTGTTGGGAGAACGCACACGTTTCACACAAACCCTACTTCTGGGACTTTTTGGGAGCAAACAATTAGACAGTGTTCTTTACCTAGATTTGACAAGCACCTCGTCTGGAGCTCCTTCCTGCTTGTGTCCTGTCACTATAGGAAATAAGGTGATCATATCACATGTTTGTAAAAAGGTTGTTGCATGACCGCATAGGCCAATGTAATAGCTTAATATGGACCTAAAGGCTTGTACAAACAAGATCAGAGGCATATAATGTAACAGAGTTTTTAGACATTTTTACCTGTACTGCAATTCTTTCTTCCTGTTCAGTCTGTCTATCAGCAAAAAGGCCCATCATTCCAGCCAAAAGCACCATGGAGCCTAGTCCAACGACAGCTATCATCACCACAACTGAAAGACAAAAGCACAGTTCAACATGTGAAAATGTCACCTGTATTAAAGATAGCAGGACGAAAGTTGATGCTCTCTGTAGTGAGCACAGCATGGAGGGTTGCTAACGGCAACCATAAAGCTGGGTGGCACTCATGTTCTTGTTTTTCAAGACCCTCAATTCTGACCAACACACACTGCCATTTTAGTTTCACCACAGAGAGCAACAACAAAGATTTGAAATAATTTTCATTCAGTCTAATTTGTGTCTGAAGTGTCCGTGGACAACCTACCATTTGTAGGGCCTGTCTCTTTGTTCTCTCTCCCAACAACATCTGAAAATAGGTGAAGAATATAGGTCATGGAATTTACTTTCACAGCACAAAGTTAAAACCCTAGATTTTGGTGTTACTTTCATACTTGTAATAAGAATTGCATAGTGTTGCTGTGTGTTACCTGTTTTCATAACAGCAGTGAAACTCTGGATTTTGAGGTGATCTGAGTTTGCAAAAATAAATAAATAATCAAGTCAGGCATAAGCATGGCATTTTAAATGACAGGGGAATGGGATTAGAGGGGTCTCTAAAGTGTGGTTCCCCCAATGTGTTCTCTCACTGATTTTCCTAGGAAGTGATGAAGTTGATTGTTGAGCCTGATCTTTTAAATAAATTAAAATGTCACTGTTAAAATAAAACACGGACAATTAAATAGATAAAATGCTATTTGGAAAGCTCTACCTGTCAACACTGTTACTTTAGCTGCTGTTTCCCCATTACACAGGTACACTCCAGAGTCCCCTGGCTGCAGATTGAGGTTCTGCATGGCTCCATCTTCATCAAATGAAAACCTGTTCTGTGGGTCCTCCCTCTCCCCTTTCGCATGATTATCTTTCTTGAAGAACCACCTCTTCTTGGCTTTTCTAGATACTGTGCAGGGCAGCAATACTTTTGGACTGTGGGAAGATATTTATGAAATGGTTGTAACAAGATGCAGAAATGTTACAGACAATGATAGGAATATGCTCATAGACAAAAGAAATGATGTTTCAGCTAATTTCCTTAAAAATGGTTCACTTATAATCTTCTATCACTCCAATGACGGCGCAATTTCACTGGTGGTTGTCCACTTGTTCTGCTTGTAATTGATAATTGGTTCAACCATTATTGATCGTCCAGTCAGTGGCCAATTTTCAGCTCTCATCATCAAGGACAGCAACCAATATATTAATAAAAAGCATATTCATTATTCTAGAGGGGTGGTCAGATAAGCGTTTAATTTCACACACTGTAACCTCCTGTCCTCATACCTCTCAGTACCTCCACGTCTGCCACTAGCTGGTCGTTGCAGTGGTAGGCACCAGAGTCGGAGGGCTCCAGCTCTTCTATAACCAGAGAGTCATCAGGCTGGGGGTCATATTTCTGGTGGTTCCGGTAAGCAACCGACTGGCTTCGTTTGATGACTATGATCCCGTTGACCTCGTGTCTCCACTGTAAGTCAACGGCGCCACTGCAGGCCAGGTACAGACGATGATCCTCAGTTACCGAGACTCTTCTCACTGAGGGCAGACATAGCAGGCGTGAATTGAGTTTAGTCTAACTAGAATAAACTGGACTAACTGATAGTGGGACATATAGAAGTCGTTTTGGCAAGTTTGTCAACCCTTCTGAGCATGTCTGATTTGTGTCAGAGCTAATTTATTCAGAATCAAAATGTGGGGTAATGTGTTGGATCAGGGGGGTTTTCTGAGAGCCTGACTTGTCATAAGCCTGTGCCATCACCTGAGAGTGCAGTCTACTTCCACAGTGGCTGTATGTAGAACAATATCCATGTGTCTACAACTGCATGCAAGGCTGTGTGTCCCTCATATCTTCCTGAGTCAATTTAGGTCCTGCTTCCTGTGTGATCCACTATTCCTCTTTATCTAAAGCGAACATGGTATATCCTTAGAGTGGGAATACAATTCGCCTGCTTCAAGGAAGCTGATGTGTCTGTTTTTCCCAAGACACAAAACCATTCAAACAAACAGGTAATAGGGTGATAATATGTTGGGGAAATTTTACTGTCAAGGTGTTGACAAAATGTATTGAATCTTCCCCAAACAATGAAGAAATAGTTATTTTGGTCACTGATTATAGGCAACTATGATTGTTCACATATATGTCTTCATGAAGTAGCATCTTAAATCAAATTAAATAGAAATTGCTCATAATTATTCTGATACACTATGGTTTTCCCAGTAGCTAGTATTACTACTTCCTGTTCTTACGTTTTGTTAATTTTGTCTTGGATAGGAACAAAGTTTGAGGGCTGCGCGTGTAGTACTCAATGCACTTAAATTGTTCACTGTACCTGTAGCTTTTACACTGGAGGTGAGGAGAATCATTAGGAAACACAAAAGACTAACATTTTCACCAGAACTCTTATTGTTACGTGTTATTACTTTTCTATTATTTCTCTATTTTCTCTCTACATTGCTGGGAAGGGCCCGTAAGAAAGCATTTCACTGTTCGTCTACACCTGTTGCCAACAAAGCATGTGACAAATAAAATTAGATTTGGATTTGATACTTGTTAAAAGTCATTCATCAATTTCATTTAATTTCTTTCAAGGACAGTTGCAGTGCGTGGGTAAAATCACTTGGGAAGCCAAACCAGAAAAAAAGGCATATTACAACATTACATGTTGTGATGACTGCGTTGTTTGCTCTATAACCTGTTAGTTCATATGCCTTACGACCGTTCATTTTTAGGCCAAAGCAGTGGCGACTTTAGCATGTCAATCTTGGTGGGGCAAAACAAAAAAAATTAAAATGATGCATGCCGTCAAAGCCACTACACAACATAACACTAAACAATACATGAATTGCACTATAACGGTGACAAACGGTGCCCACAATGTAGGGCCTACATTAAGCTGTCCCAAAAGTCCAAACACCTTACCACTTCTAAACCTGGCTATCAGCGGAGCCTTGTCTGGCAGCGAAACAGTTATTCAGCCTCATTTACTGCATTTAAAAAAAACATAACTGATATGGCTGACTTGCTTAAACAGACGTGGTTTCTACTGACAATTGAGATGTACAAACTACGGCATTAGGGGACGACGAGCAGATAACAGGAAATCCATAATTTCGATGAAGACATTAATGAGCGTGATAGTTTAATTGACTACGTCCGTCCTATCAGACCTCAGGATAAGACCCAGATGCAGACAGTTTGAAGTAACAAACGTTAATTACAAAAACAGGGGGCAGGCAAAACGACAGGTCAAGGGCAGGCAGAGGTCAGTAATCCAGAGCAGAGTCTGAAAGGTAAAGAACGCCAGGCAGTCTCAGGGTCAGGGAAGGCAGAGATCAGTAATCCAGGGCAGTATCACAAGGTACAGAACGACATCCAGGCTCAGGGTCACGGTAGGAAGAATGGTAAAAACCGGGAAAACAGGGACTAGAGAGAAAACAGGAGTACGGGAAAAGCGCTGGTAGACTTGACGAAACAAGAAGAACTGGCAACAGACAAACAGAGAACACAGGTATAATGGGATAATGGGCAGATGGGCGACACCTGGAGGGGGGTGGAGACAAGCACAAAGACAGGTGGAACAGATCAGGGTGTGACAATAACTAGTTGTTCAGCACTTTTGAAATGTACAGCAGCAGAATTCAGAACATGGGCCGTTCTTACAGTATTCTCCCTGTACACCAAATCATAACAGTAGGATAAATAAAGGGGGCATATAAGCAGACAATGAAAGCTCTTACAATATTTGATGATTACATTTCTCTAAAACAGGCTATAGGCTACATTTGCACCACCAAGTCAGAACAGTAGGCTGAATTATGAGGGGAAAATGGACCAAATTATTTGGGTGAGGCACATGGGCTACTAACAGTTTACTACACAACATACACTTAGTATTACTTTCTTGGCTACAGTATACATATCTCCCTGGCACATTACATAATTTATGCAGCAGCATACAATACATTTTTGGACTCACCTTGTGCTGTGCTCACTTGTCGTGACGGTCTTTCGTGGGCAAATTTTGTCATCAAACTTCAAGTCTGGCATTCTCTGGATTTATGGTGCCTTCAAGACAACTGGGAACTCAGAAAAAACAAGGTTGAGTCATGATGACATCAGTGATCTTCAGGTCGGAGCTCTAGAACGAGGCCAGAGTTCACGACTTGAAATTCAGAGTTGGATGACCGTTCCAACTCAGACTGCTTTTTTTCCGAGTTCCCAGTTGTCTTGAACTCACTGAAGTCTGAGATTTCCAGTTGTTTTGAGTGCCTCAGAAGTCATGCTGGATTGACAGCATGGCCAATGTTGGATGTTTATCCTTTTAAGCGTGGAAAAGAGACCCTTACACCCAGACTTGGACCACACACCCAGTCCACCAAACAGCAGGCTAGTGATTGCTTTGCAATGCTTGCAGTTAGCCACTGATTCCTTCTAAACCAATCATTGTTGAATTTGCGATTTACAACTTGTTGTATAAGGTTTGTCCAATTAGCACCTATACATTTTATCTATAATTTCTCTTCATATGACAAGAATTGAAAAGGATTTGCCAGTAGATTGTCGACTTGATTCATGATGATGACTGCTAGCTAAGATTTTTAAAGTATGATGTTGACGTGATCAGTCCAATTAAAGCTACTGTAGATTTAACTTGGATGGTGATACTGACGGCGTGACTGATTGATAGAAAGACAGACAGACAGGTACTGATACTAGATAGATAGCAGTTTAATCAACGGGTTTAATCAATCAATGGGTTTAATCAACTATTTCACTTTTCAGTAGACTGTACTACTGTATTGGCCGCTATGATGGACAATGGACTTTGATAAAGGCATCCGTCTGACTTTAGCAGGTATGTGGTTGGTCATCATTATTGTCACAAGCCGGCTCATAGCCTGTGACAAAAATGAGGGGACACAAACAGGTATAGGCCAATTAAAAATGTTCTTTATTCTAAACAAAACTATTAACTTTAAACAAAGAAAAAGGAATGAGGTGTGGAAGTATCATAATGTAAGGTGTATGTAAAGTGCATGGATGCGTGAATCTGTGTGTGTGAATATGACTGATTGGGAACTATGCGAAACTACAAAGGAACAAACTAAACAGGATCATACCTGGAGGAGCAGAGAGAGAGAGAGAAATTAGTGAAGCAGCAGTTTAAATACCCTGAGCCCAGGTGACTCCAATCACTAACGACCCACCTCTGCCTGCAGGAGGAACCGCCCCCTGCACTGCAGAGGAGGGGTCGTGACATTATATAGTCAAATATGTATTTGGCCCAGTCGAAGAAATGCACTAGCTTGTCTAGTGTACTCAATAGATACCTTTATAGTGGGGTTTCAGAAGCTTGAGTTACAAATTCAGACAGAGGTCAGGTCACTGGGTACACAGAGTATTCAGATATATAAAAATGGTATGTATGTACTGTATACTGACCAAAAATATAAACGCAACATGTAAAGTGTTGTCAGATGTTTCATGAGCTGAAATAAAAGATCCCAGAAATGTTCCATATACACAAAAAGCTTATTTCTCTCCATTTGTGTGCAGAAATTTGTTTACATCCCTTTACCAAGAGAATCCATCCACCTGACAGGTGTAGCATATCAAGTACCTTGTGCTGGGGACAATAAAAGGCCACTATAAAATGTGCAGTTTTGTCACGTAACACAATGCAACAGATGGCTCAAGTTTTGACAGAGCGTGCAATTAGCATGCTGACTTCAGGAATGTCCACCAGAGCTGTTGCCAGATAATTTTATGTTAATTTCTCTACCATAAACCGCCTCCAATGTCGTTTTAGAGAATTTGGCAGTACGTCCAACTGGCCTCACAACCGCAGACCATGCGTAACCACGCCAGCCCAGGACCACCCCATCCGGCATCTTCATCTGCGGGATCGTCTGAGACCAGCCCTTAGGACATCTGATGAAACTGAGGAGTATTTCTGTCTGTAATAAAGCCCTTTTGTGGAGAAAAACGAATTCCGATTGGCTGGTTCTGGCTCCCCGGTGGGTAAGCCTTGCTCCCAAGTGGGTGGGCCTATGCCCTCCCAGGACCATTCATGGCTGCTCCACTGCCCAGTCATGTGAAATCCATAGATCAGGGCTTAATGAATTTATTTAATTTGACTGATTTCCTTACATGAACTGTAACTCAGTAAAATATTTTAAATTGTTGCATGATGCATTTATATTTATGTTCAGTATATATACAGATGTCTGAATATGTGATTCCATATTACAATAACTTTTCAGGAACATTTTGGGGGTGTTATTCATGATACTGAAAGGACCCTGTGCAGGTTACCAGTATAGAATTGGAATTGGCCTAATGGTCAAAAATAAAAAGTCGATGCTGTTAAAAAGATTTTGAGGAAACAAAGACCAAATGAGACAACACGGAGCGCCCAAAAAATCGAATTGACCTTGTGTATAACATATCAGACAAAGCCTAGTCTGCTTTCTCTATTCACCAGATGAGTTGGTTTGTTTGTTTTCCTGTTTACCAGTGGTTGACCATCAGTGTACATACATAGGCATCATTTCTGTTTGAGGTTTCTGTTTCTGCTCAGCTCTCCTCCCACAGCAACCCAAGCCCTGGGCTGGTGTGTGGTAACCGCTGTGTGGTTTGTGTTTCAGACGCAGAGGTGGCGGAAATGGAGGTGGTGTCGTGTTGTACTCTCCTGGCCTGTGTTGCCCCAGTCTCAGTCTTGTTTGGCACCCTCTGTCTCTTTGGACTCTGTTTCCGGTCAGGTGAGCTTGCCGCAATTCCTTGGCTTGCCGCTCTATATTTATAGAGGAAAGTTTGCACTTATTTTTCATCAGCGCATCAACGTCTATGCAATATATACAGTCACATCCATAATTATTGGCACCCTTGATAAAGATGAGTAAAAAACACTATAAAATAAATAATACTGAGCTATAATGCATGAAAACAAAGGGGGAAATTATATTATTTTATAATAATACAATAGCTCAGAGGAAGAGATTACAAAAATACATACATTCTTGAAAATATAAGGGTCAAATTTATTGGCAACCCTGTTTTCAGTACTCCATCATCCTACCCTTGCAAGGATAACGCCACTGAGCCTTTTTCTAAAATATTTCATGAGATAATATGTGTGATTAATGGGGGCTGAGCTAGAGCGATGTTTGTGAGACAATGGTGCATCCCGAAGGGGTCCGGGGCCGGGTCTCTTTACAAAAACGTCTGTAGAGTCCGAATGGTTAGAGCTACAAACTATTAAAAGCCATCTGTTACCTGCTATGATTTCCTTTATGACGCTCACAAGATACAAAAGAGTCATTAGAAGGTAAGGGGTTCTTCTACATGGAAGATCATAGGAAATCCAAGGCCATAGTTTCTATAATACTGTAATAAGCTCACGGTTTCCGCCACAAACTCCAAACAGTTGTCACTGACTAGTTAAATATTTATTTCCCACTGAGCCAAAAATGTCTGTACTTTATATTTATCAGGTGTTTGCTTTTGCTGACCAATTTTTTTCTCAATATATCTCATGAATGTTTATTTCAAATTGTTTTGGTAAAATACTACATTGTGAGGCTAAATATAAGGGCTGGACTTGCAGATAAATGAAAGTCAGATAAATTAAAATATGATGCACCTGAGCTCAATTTCGAGTCTCATAGCAAACGGTCTGAATACTTATGTAAATAAGATATTTGCATTTTTTCTTTTGAGTAAATGTGTAAACATTAAAAAAAAATCTGTTTTCACTTTGTCATAATGGGGTATCGTGTGTAGATTGATGAGGGAAAAATTTTACTTAATCCATTTTAGAATAAGGCTGTAACGTAACAAAATGTGGAACAATTCAAAGGGTTTGAATACTTTCCAAATGAACTGTATACTGAGTGTACAAAACATATAGAGTGTGTGAACATGTGGGCTGAGCAGACATTTAACAGAAAACACACAAACATAAATCAAAGTACTTATTTTACTTGGAGGCGCTACATTTCAATGGTGGCGCGCACAGCAACATGGAGCCAGGGAGACTAAATCCCCTATTAAGTCACAACAGTGACTTTGTTCTCAAAAAGTTGGATTTATTCTCAAAATTACATTTAGAGTTTATTCTCGAAATATTGCAACTTTATTCTAGAAATTTCTACTTTATTCTATAATTATTTCAAGTTTTAAAAGTACTATCCGTGCCCAAAAAATCGAAATACCACCACCCATCACCGTCTATTTTTCTTCACTTGGCCCTAATACTCTTCTGTACTGTCTTTGAGCAAAAGAAGATAATTTCCCCTTTTTTTGGAGCATTCAATATAATTCAGTATTTATTTATTTGTATTATTTATTTTATATGGTCTTTTTTGTTCATCTTTATCAAGGATTTTAATATTATATACTGGACTGTATATACAGTATATACACTCACCGGACAGTTTATTAGGTACACCCATCGAGTACCAGATCAGACTTCCCTTTGCCTCCAGAACAGCCTGAATTATTCAGGGTAATCTAAAAGTTGTTGGAAACATTCCACAGGGTTGTTGGTCCATCCTGATGCGATGCATCACGCATTTGCTGCAGTTTGGACGGCGGTACATTCAGGCTGCGAACAGCCCATACCATCTCATCCCAAATATGTTTCTTCTTGTTTTTAGCTGATAGGAGTGGAACCTGGTGTGGTCGTCTGCTGTAATAGCCCATCTGTGACAAGGATCGATGAGCTGTGAATTTCGAGATGCCGTTCTGCACACCACTGTTGTACTGAGCTGTTGTGTGCCTTTTGTGACCCACCTGTTAGCTTACATGATTCTTGCCATTCTCCTACAACCTCTCTCATCAAAGAGCTGTTTTCGCTTACAGGACTGTCGCTGACTGGATGTTTTTGTTTGTAGCACCATTCTCGGTAAACCCTAGATACTGTAATGCGTGAAAAGCCCAGGAGGTGGTGTACCTAATAAACTGTCCAGTGATACATACACTGAGTGTACAAAACATTATGAATACCTGCTGTTTCCATGACATAGACTGACCTGGTTAATCCAGCTGAAAGCTACCCCTTATTGATGTCACTTGTTAAATCCACTTCAATCAGTGTTGATGAAGGGGAGGAGACAGGTTAAATAAGGATGTTTAAGCAGTAGAAAGAGGAGGAAGGGAAGCGCTACTAAGGTACACTATAGTACATTTTGGTAGATAGAAGGTGCTCTTTGGTAAAAGGGGTAAATTGGTCATCAAAAAGAAAGGAGGACCAAGGCACTCTTCATATAATTAATTAAAATGTCTTTATTAGTATGGCATGTTCAATAGAAACATTTTTTTTTTTTTAATGACGCGTTTCGGCTGCATGGCCTTTGTCAGGGAGTACAAAAAAAGAGAATACAATGTCCTCTTTTGAAAGGCTTTTCCAATTAGAAGAGGGAGTGGTTACCAAATTGGACACACTTAGTAAGCAATAATATACACATTAAAAGGTGAAATACTGTAGCTATGTGATCATAAATATGACTGGGAGAAGTGTCTAGAATAAGAAAGCAATATATTCCATGGTACACTAGAACACAGCAAAACATGAACAACAGTCTAAACATAGCTGAGGGCAATTGAGCAAAATGTCCACTAGATGACAGCAAATGGACCTATCACAACCCTACAGGAAGGGTGAGAAATCCATATCTTCATTTATACCAGGGTATTTAGTGGCCTGTAGTTTGTAAATCCAAAAACGTTCCCTTTGGTTTAACTGTTTAAGACGGTCCCATTTTCTAATCGAGGATGGGATATGATCAATACCGGGATATGATCAATACCCATAGCTTGTAGGGAGGCAGGGTTGCCATGGTGTAGGGACTTGTAGTGCCTTGCCATGGGGTAGTCTTCATTGCCTACCCGTATGGCGTACTTGTGTTCCGCCAAGCGATCTTGAAGGCGTCTCTTTGTCCGTCCAATGTAGAACACCTTGCACTGTGGACATTACAATCTATAGATGACATGAGTGGTTTTGCAGTTAATGAAATGCTTGACGTAATACTCCATTTTGGAAGCTGTGTCAACAAAATACTTCTTCTGTACAATATTTCTGCAATGGTTTGGGTTTTCACACTCAACAGTTTCCTGTGTATATTGTTGGATTCTGAACATTCTGAACATTACTATACTAGAGACATGAGGGGTGCATAATGAAGCTTGGGAGGGGCTGAGTGCAAGGAACACGATCGCATGTGGCAGTACTGATCCGTTTTGTCACCAAAGCCCCATATACTACCCACTACTGCGACCTGTATGCTCTCGTTGGCTGGCCCTCGCTTCATATTCGTCGCCAAACCCACTGGTTCCAGGTCATCTATAAGTCTTTGCTAGGTAAAGCCCCGCCTTATCTCAGCTCACTGGTCACCATAGCAGCACCCATCCGTAGCATGCGCTCCAGCAGGTATATTTCACTGGTCATCCCCAAAGCCAACTCCTCATTTGGCCGCCTTTCCTTCCAGTTCTCTGCTGCCAATGATGGGAACGAATTGCAAAAGTCACTGAAGCTGGAGTCTTATATCTCCCTCACTAACTTTTAGCATCAGCTGTCAGAGCAGGTTACCGATCATTGCATCTTTGGGGCGGCAGGTAGCCTAGTGGTTAGAGCCCTAGACTAGTAACTGAGAGGTTGCAAGATTGAATCCCTGAGCTGACAAAGTACAAATCTGTCGTTCTGCCCCTGAACAAGGCATTTAACCCACTGTTCCAAGGCTGTCATTGAAAATAAGATTTTGTTCTTAACTGACTTGCCAAGTTAAATAAAGATAAAATTAACATAGCCCACCCAACTACCTCATTCCATATTGTTCTTTATTTTTTGCTCCTTTGCACCCCAGTATCTCTACTTGCACATTCATCTTCTGCACATCCATCACTCCAGTGTTTAATTGCTAAATTGTAATTATTTCGCCACTATGGCCTGTTTATTGCCTTAACTCCCTAATATTACTAAATTTTCACGCACTGTATATAAACTTTTCTATTGTGTCATTGACTGTACGCTTGTTTATTCCATGTTTAACTCTGTGTTGTTGTTTGTGTTGCACTACTTTGCTTTATCTTGGCCAGGTCGCAGTTGCAAATGAGAACTTGTTCTCAACTAGCTTACCTGGTTAAATATTGGTGAAATAAAAATATAAAAGCCTAATTTACTGTATTTAAAAAACATAGCTGATATGGCTGACTTGCTTAAACAAATGAGGTTTCTACTGACAATTGCGACGTACAAACTATGGCATAAGGGGACAACGAGCAGATAAGGAAATCCGTAATTCCGATGAGGACATTAATGAGCGTGATAGGACGGACGTGGCCAATATAACTATCAGACCTCAGGATAAGACCCAGATGCAGACAGTTCGAAGTAACAAAAGTTTATTACAAAAACAGGGGGCAGGCAAAACGACAGGTCAAAGGCAGGCAGAGGTCAGTAATCCAGAGCAGTCTAAAAGGTACAGAACGCCAGGCAGGCTCAGGATCAGGGAAGGCAGAGGTCAGTAATCCAGGGCAGTATCACAAGGTACAGAATGACAGGCAGGCTCAGGGTCAGGGTGGGAAGAATGGTCAAAACCGGGAAAACTAGAAAACAGAAGTACGGGAAAACAGGAGTACGGGAAAAGCGCTGGTAGGCTTGACGAGACAAGAAGAACTGGCAACAGACAAACAGAGAACACAGGTATAATGGGATAATGGGCGACACCTGGAGGGGGGTGGAGACAAGCACAAAGACAGGTGGAACAGATCAGGGTGTGACAATAACTAGTTGTTCAGCACTTTGAAATGTACAGCTACAGAATTCAGAACATGGGCCATTCTAACAAGCATTCTCCCTGTACACCAAATCAGAACCGTAGGATAAATATAGGTGGCATATAAGCAGACAATGAAAGCTCTTACGATATTTGATGATTCAACTTTTCTAAAACAGCCTATAGGCTACATATTAACCACCAAGTCAGAACAGTAGGCTGAATTATGAGGGGAAAATGGACCAAATTATTTGGGTGAGGCACATGGGCTACTAACAGTTTACTATACAACATACACTTAGTATTACTTTCTTGGCTACAGTATACATATCTCCCTGGCACATTACATAATTTATGCAGCAGCATACAATACCTTTTTGGACTCACCTTGTTGTAATGTGCTCACTTGGCGTGATGGTCTTTCGTGGGAAATTTTGTCATCAAACTTCAAGTCTGGCATTCTTGTAACGGGTGTTCTCTTCGTCTGAAGAGGAGGAGCAGGGATTTGACCAAAACGCAGCGTTGTGAAATGACATGATATTTATTCAAACAAGACGAAAAACGAACTATACTTGATAATAAACTAAATAACAAAACGATGTAGACAGACCTGGACGTAAGAAGTTACAATACAACGAAGAACGCACGAACAGGAAAAATGACTACACAAACGAACAAACAAACCGAAACAGTCCCGTGTGGCGCAACAGACACAGGAGACAACCACCCACAACAAACAATGTGAAACCACCTACCTTAATATGGTTCTCAATCAGAGGAGATGAAAACCACCTGCCTCTAATTGAGAACCATATCAGGTCACCCATTTACCAACATAGAAACACATAACATAGAATGCCCACCCACACTCACGCCCTGACCGACTAACACATACACAAACAACAGAAAACAGGTCAGGAACGTGACAATTCTATGGATTTATGGTGTTTTCAAGACAACTGGGAACTCAGAAAAAAACAAGGTCAAATCATGATGACGTCACTGATCTTCAGGTCGGAGCTCTAAATGCCAATGCCAAGTTGGAAGACCGTTTCAACTCTGAGAGTGTTTTTTTCCTGAGTTCCCAGTTGTCTTGAACTCACTGAAGTCTGAGATTTCCCATTTCCGAGTTTCCAGTTGTTTTGAGTGCCTCAGAAGTCATGCTGGATTGACAGCATGGCCAATGTTGGATGTATATCATTTTAATCTTGGAAAAGAGACTCTTACACCCAGACTTGGACCACACACCCAGTCCACCAAACAGCAGGCTAGTGATTGCTTTGCAATGCTTGCAGTTAGCCACTGATTCCTTCTAAACCAATCATTGTTGAATTTGCGATTTCCAACTTGAATTGAAAAGGATTTGCCAGTAGATTGTCGACTTGATTCATGATGATGACTGCTAGGTAAGATTTTGAAAGTATGATGTTGACATGATCAGTCCAATCAAAGCTACTGTAGATTTAACTTGATTTGACGTCATTCTATCTGTGGCCAATGACCTTGAGCCTTCTTGGATGGGGACTTCTAATATAACTCTGTGGCAGTATCCAAGGGGCTTGAATTTTCGGGCTATACCCGTAGATTTTGCGATGACGTAGTGTCCCCATGAGCGAAAGAACACTGAGCCAATCATGGTGCAACTAGAGAACATTACCAACCCCTAAGCTCCGTATTTTCAGTTAGCTGCCCCACCACCACAGAAAGCACTGAGCTAGGCTGAAACACCTGCATTTTGGTGCTGCCTTACTCAAGAAAGCAAAAAAGAGACCAAGTTTGTGTCTCTCACCGGTCTCAGTCTATGCCATACATATTCATTGTAACAGACAGCGACTTGGTTGACTCCTCATCGAACTTGCAAGTTGTGAGCCTGAGCAGCAGGTCGCAACAACTGAACTACCAGAAACGAAACCTAAGGAAATAAAAAGGCAGAATAATTTCATTTTAAGTATGGGGAACTTCGCAGGAAACATAACCTGTCATAACAAGTTACGGTGTCCAAAACCGCAGCTCAGCCTCAGTGCAACAAATGTCAAATGTGGTGGTCTTTCTCGGGTACATAAGCATTTCCCCATTCAATCCATTACCATATACTGTACCATAGGCTTTCTCTTTAGTACTTCATTAGGGTTGTCTAGTGGTGAATAGACTGTCATCTTCACAGGTGAAATATCCTGCTATTATGGGAAAATTAGTCTACCTGCTCATTTTCTTTTGTAAGTATATTGTTGGATGGATAGATGGATGGATGGTGATACTGACAGACTGACTGATTGATTGATAGAAAGACAGACAGATACTTGATATATAAATAGACAGATAGCAGAGAAGGCTGGTGGAAGGAGCTGTAAGAGGACAGGCTCTTTGTAAGGGCTGGAAGGTAATTAATGGGACGGAGTTCATGTGGTTTCCATATGTTTGATGAGTTTGATACCATTTCATTTATTCCATTCCAGCCATTACGATGAGCCCATCCTCCTATAGCTCCTTCCACCTACCGACACTGATATATAGTTTGAAAATGGATTTAATAAACTATTTAACGTTCTTTTCTAGATGTTTCTGGACTACACTTTCTGTCGGCATCAGCTGTGGTCCATTTTGTTCAGGCTGGACAAAATGCTTCCCTGTCATGCATCCTCACAAACAGTAAAGAAATAATCTGGTTCAAAATGCGCTCAGAGGAACTTGTTACCCTTATAACTGTTACCAGGCTATCACGTTTTCTAAATACTGCAGCAGTTAATGAGGAATACACGGGTCACTTTGACACAAAGGAAAACAACAGTTTGGAGATCATTGTGGTGACAGAAGCAGATTTGGGACTCTACTACTGTGCTGGTCGTTACGATGGGACAATACGCTTTGGAAAAGGCATCCGCCTGACTTTTACAGGTATGTTGTTGGTCATCATTATATAGCCAAATATGTATTTGGGCCAGGCTAAGAAATGCACTAGCTTGTCTTTAGTGCACTGAATAGATACCTTTATAATGGGATCTCAGAAGCTTTAATTACAAATTCAGACAGAGGTCAGGTCACTGGGTACACAGGGTATTCAGA